>NC_044349.1:20382971-20682971 GCF_007364275.1 Archocentrus centrarchus | reverse complement strand
GCCAAGATCGTTTAATCTTTACTTTCAGCAGTGATTGTTTATTATTTAGGTCAGAGTGAATATTTAATTAGGCTTCACAGAACACATAGAATCATTTGTCTGTGTTTTTCAGACACCAAACACACATAGCAGGATGTTTGACATCAAACTGGTGAGGCACCATGATACACACTAAGTGAGTCTGAGATGTTGAAGGTCAGTCAATTTGAAACAAAACTCACAATTTTCCCAGCAGCTCCTGTTGTTCCTTTTGTTCCTGGCTCACCAGTTTTTCCCTTGAAAATGAGTACAGTGACATGAATGTTGCATGAGGCAGGTAAAAAGTAATCCCTTTACTAGCATGGCTTTATTTAACTAAATTAATTGGGCATTTCAGATTTAGATGGTTTGATCATTGGTTTCTTACCTTTGGTCCCTGAATTCCTTTAGTTCCTGGAAGACCAGGAGGGCCAGTGGGTCCAGTTTGACCTTTAGGGCCTGGAGAGCCAATGAACCCTATCTTCCCCACTGTGCCCTAAAATTACAGTGAAATGTTTACGTGCTAACTCAAATCATTTCATAATAGTAGCTGCATAATGTAGACTGAAATATTTGAGATCATTCAATAAGATCATTTAATAGTACTTATTATTAAATTTTTTAACTACAGTTTGAATCTTTGAGAATGTTGTCTTACCACTTTCCCTTGTACCCCAGGCTCGCCTTTTGTGCCTTTTGTGCCTTTTGTGCCCTAGAGCAAAGAATTATGCAGACACGTTGCATTACTGTGTTTACATCCATAATCTTAATTATGCCTCACTAAATTTATTATGGCCATAGTGTGAAATAAATAATGAAATCTTACCATGTCTCCCTTAATGCCCAGAGGACCTAGCTCACCCTTCTCACCAAGGTTGCCCTAAATTATAGAAACAACCAGCACAGAGGATTAAAAAATGGTGAACTACTTTAGCTGGATGATTGATACGCAATTCCCTGAAGTTACATTGTATGAGAATTAATAAATGAAAGGTACATTACACCTTTGGTCCAGGCATTCCATTTCTACCCTCAACACCTGTCTTGCCAGGTAAACCCTAAAAAAAAGACACATTCATGTGTATACAGTATTTAGATTCTGAGAATGTATAGTTTAAGAATATCACATATTATTAAAATTACTAAAATTATTTCACATTTAGGCCTAAATGAATTTTTAAATGAGTGTTTTAAATGGCAGACTTGATGCACAATACATAAATTCTTCTTATGTCTGCTTCCTCTAATGAACAAAAATGAATTCATTAACCCAGTTGATTTTGCTGCAGTCTGTTAACACAAATATCTAATCAGCCAGACTCATGGCAGCAATTCAGTGCATTTGCATGTTAATTCAAACTGGCTGGTCTGAATCACTTATAGCCATCTTTAGGTTTTACATGATGCCAGAGGGCAGAGGAGAATGACTAGACTACTTTGAGCTGTTAGGAAGACAACACGAACTTAAATTATCACAACAACAGATCTGCAGCAACTGTGTTATGCTATCATGTCAACATGGACAAAAAATCTCTGAAAAATGTTTCCAGTTTCTTGTTGAATCTATACCACAAAGAATTAAGGCTGTTCTGAAGATAGAAGGGCATCCAACCCAGTATTTGCAAGGTGTACCTAATGAAGTGTCTGGTGAGTGTATGTGACTTAGTTGGCACTTTTAACCCAAACTCAACGCAAACAAAAGTTGATGCCACTATGGAACATTTAGTGTACATTTTAGCAGACAGATATGACTATATTAATGCAAAGTTAATGTTAGGTCAACAACATACAGGTGGTGATGGTCCCATTTGTCCAGGAGGGCCTATACTACCAGGGGGACCCTGTAGAAAGCACAAATGCACTAATAATTTTCAGCGGTCTCATAATCAAACATGCGTATCATATAGAAACATGTAGACAAAACACATGTTGCTTAACATGACTAAAACACACAGAATCCCACTCTGGTACTGACAGTGAGTCCCTGGAGCCCCTTCTGGCCTTTGGCTCCTGCTGCCCCGGTTTTGCCTCCAGCTCCAAATTGCCCAGGAGTGCCTGATAACCCCCTGGTACCTAGCTCACCCTGTGAATGTATTATCAAGTTTTGACTCTAACATCATGTTTACAGGCAACATCATTTGTCAGGTTCTGTTCTTCATCATTGCTTCTACTTAAAATGACTGACCTTGAGCCCTGAGATCCCCTGTTTTCCTCTATCTCCGGGTGCACCCCTGTATCCCTGGAAAAAGCACATACTGTATAGTAAAGATAGGGCAGAAGGAATACAAAGTGTTCCTCTTATTTGCTCTTTATGAATTACAGTCTCTGTATAATAGTCAGTTGTGTTACAGTATTCCAGTAAAACTATACTTTAGAATGACTTCTTACATACCCGTTTCCCTCGTGGCCCCTTTGGTCCCTGTGGCCCTCGGTTCCCTCTTTCACCCTCAGATCCCTTTGGTCCTTTCTGCCCAGCAGGTCCAGTGTTCCCCTCATCACCCTGAAATATAAGTTAGTTTCACAGTTTTAAAGTAACACCTATTCAATTTTTCATGGATGCTGTAGTGAACTGACAGCAAATTAAACTTTATTCTTAATTTTTCCTTTTGATTGAAATTACACATGTATTCACATTTACTCACAGATATGCCTTTTTGGCCAGCTGGCCCTTGAAATCCTTTCAGTCCAGTTGGTCCCTAAAGACAAGAACAATGCTATTACAAATAGTCGTGCTTAGCATTAAACACCTCAACCCTGGCACATATCATGGGGTTGAATTCCTTGAGCTACTCAAACTGTAACTGCTAGGTCTTTATTTTTTCTTTGATTCTTCACTCATGTAAGAGTTTCCTTTTGTTTCCCCTGTATTTCCTTTGCTTTGTGTTCTCAGCACATCACTAGTTTTTTTTTTTTAGTGTATTTGCAATCAGTTAAATGGAAATCAAAAACAATTAAATCAGTGACCAAGCTAATCAATCTACCTCCTCACCATCGAGACCAGCAACTCCCTCTTGCCCCACAGGTCCTCTGGATCCCTGAATGCAGAACACGTAGAGACAAACAGAAGTGACTGAATGATGAAAACATTATCGTAATCCTGGACGAAGACAATCCTGGGCAAGACACCACCTTATCTGTCATTGTTTCTTCACCTCACCCATAATGAATATCATACAAGGTCCCCAACACCTCCACTACTTTTGGCCACAACTCCTTTCGCTTTGCAGCAGCAAATGACTGGAACACTTTACAAAACACCCACAAACTCGTAACTTTGACGTGTCTGAACACTCTCAAACTTACTCGAACAGATTATAGTTGACTGGCGCTCTTGCTGATCACCCTGGATTATACATTTGTACACACACACACGCTTTCTCCCATAAGTTATACACACTTATGCATACGTGCATTCATACACAAGTAAAATCACACACACCTTACTTTTCCCCTCTCTCCCTTTAATGCTTTAACTGAGCTATTCTTCTATTATTCTGTTCTCATGATTTATATGCTTGCTGCATGTTAATCTGTGATTTTATTTGATCCTTGGTATATTCATATGTTTATGCATATACATTTACTGTGTACCTATTCCTACTGGGGCCTCTTGGCCAGGTCATGTTTGTAAATGAGAACTGGCTTTCAAACATTTTCCTTGGTAAAATAAAGTTTGATAAAAAAAAGTTTGCTGCAGTTTCTGGTGAATTTAAGTAGACAAAATGATAGTTAGCATTCTAAGAATAACTCAGAGCTTCACCTTATCTCCTTCAGCACCAGCTGATCCAGGTGGTCCTTGACTTCCATCTTTACCCTATGTGTTAAGAGATATAAGATTATTAATATTTAACTAGCATGTACTGTTAAGAAACTTACTCCCAAAGTTTTTTTTGTACCAAATTATTTAAATATATCTTTCACTGTATTACGTATTATTACAAAGGCTGTATTTGTTTCATTTTCAGTAATCCAAACACTGCATAAAAATGTTTCTATAATTTGATGCATGATGAATAATAAAACATATCTTAAAATTCAAAGTTGCTACTGAAACTTTGAACTGCCAGAGCAACTTCGTTTATGCCCAGCCATACTTCTAATTTTAAAAAGCATTTGGCTGTCAGAGATATCGAGACAGATAAAATTAACAATATTGCTTGAAAAACAGTAACAAAGCATATTAATTTGCCTGTACAACCACAGTATACAATCATGGTAGTCAAACTGGGATGACGATCGTGTTACTGTGCTGTGTCTCGCCTCTTTAAAGGAGCATGGTCAAGACCATGAAAATTAATCATACACGCCGCAGCATATCTGGCTTTTTGAATCAGTTCAAATACAGTATAAATAAACCCAAACTCATCACCCTTCCAGCAGATCTGCTGACATCAGACTTGACTTGATCTGGTGACTAACCCAGAAAAACAAATTATAAACTCATGGCAAACTGGAAAGAAAGAAACCTTGTGTTCGCTCCTGAGTGTGTCAGCAATTGTCACAAGAGGACTGTTGTCATCCAACAGTTAAGTAAAGCATTTCATTTTTTTGACCTATTGCATAGCTGATAGTTTGACTTGCTGAATAAAGTGTGACTAAGGACAGTCAGTCCAGACTGGCTCACTGTCATCATAACAGATGACAGTAATGTTGCCAATGTTATCAGTGCCTGTGATCTTTGTATAGCTAATCAGCCTTGATGTAGGCAGCAGGGGTATAGATAGCTGCTAAAGAAAAGTGGAAAACACACCATTTTGGTCACTTTCTTGTATTAGTTTTTTTTTTTTAGATACTGGCCTGTGTTATGTTGGTGACATTGATAGAGAGGTGGTGCCTATTATTACTGAGCTTGGGGTTATTGCCTATGTAGTAAAGTTTATACATGAAATCATAAAAATTAGGCTACAGGGCACAGCATCACAACAGCAAGTAACTACTTGGAAAATTCTAATAATATTTGAAAACAAAAGCAAAAATAAACATACAGGGTAACCTGTAACTCCAGGAGGGCCAACTGGACCTTGTGGGCCTTGATCACCTGGAAGGCCACGGGACCCAACCTCACCCCATGGTCCAATGTTGCCATGGATACCCTGTTAGATGAAAGGATGTTAAAAAAAAAAAGAAAGACAAAAACATGAGATAAGTACATAGATTGAAAATGTTCATTGGCTTTGTTATAATTAATTTAGTACAATCCCTCTGTAGGCCAATGCATGAACAAACCCAAACTTTTGGTAAAGAAACAAAAAACTACAACTACCATCTGTCAAGCATGGTAGTGGAGGGACAATGATTTGGGCTTGTTTTGCAGCCACAGGACCTTGCAGTCTTTGAATTGATATGAACTCCTCTGTATACTGAGGTATTCTAGAGTCAAATGTGAAGCCATTTGTCTCACAGCTAAAGCTTGGCCAAAACTGGGTGATGTAACAGGACAGTGATGTCAAGCACCAAATCTACAACAGGATGGCTGAAAAAGAAAAGATCCAAGGCATTGTGATGGGAGTTGCGCATAAACAAATGGTGCCAAACCTCAATGGACTGAAGCTACCTTAAAAGACAGTTCAAGAAAAGTGGGACAAAATTCCTCCACACAAGAGAGACTGATAAAGTCATACAGAAAATGATTACTTCAAATTACTGCTGCTAAAAGTGGTTGTACAAGCTATTGAATGATTGGGTGTACTTAGTTTTTCACAAATTTGCAGAGAGTCCTATGAAAAACATTCTTTGTTCACATAACTGTGTTCATCTCATTCTTTCACTAACTCACAAACCAATGCTGACGTGCAACATCCCATCATGACATTTCTGCACGTGCATAAAATCACAAACCACTGACCTGCCAGTCCCTCTGACCTCCTGGGATGCATCATTCTCAAGTTTGTTTATCAAGAAATTTATAAATATAAGTCAAGAACATGAGCTGACCTAATGAATGCCTAAATATAGGGCTGGATGAATATTTGGAATGAATAAATGATTAAAATGTTCTTACAGGAGGTCCTCTGTATCCCTGTGGTCCAGGCATGCCCATCTCTCCCTGAAGAATGACAAGACATGACTTTAGTAAGAGGTTACAGCTTAGCAAGAAAATAGCAAGAAAATAATTTACTTACTTGAGGGCCTTGTTTTCCTTTTGGTCCCTCCGCTCCTCTTGTACCCTTCACAGCATAAACAACATCACACAATATGAGGAACTGAGTGAAGTAACTGATTGATGAGCGCACTGCTTAGTCATTCGAGGCTCATACCTTAAATCCTTCGCTTCCCGTTAGTCCAGTGGGACCTTGTTTGCCTACAATCCCCTAAACAAAAACATCAGGTTTGGATTTTTTTTATGCATAAGTTTTGCTAAAAAGAAAGTATCTGGATTGTACACCTGTATTCTTATGTTATCATTTGTATAGCATGATCAAGGCTTTAAGGTTTTCCTTTTTAATAAAGGTAGTATCTCGAGTCTCCATACAAGCTGTACAGTAACTTACTCTCTTTCCTGGCTTTCCTGATGTCCCCTTCATTCCTTGACTGCCAGGTTCCCCCTGGAAATTGATTGACACATGTAGTGATAATCCTAATCTCACATTTACCATACTGAGTGACATACAGAAAATGTGATAGAACTTCAAATCTTCATGTGAATAAATAACTGTTACTTAAGAAGAAGAAGAAGAAGAAACAGCCTTTATTGTCCCACAGAGGGGAAATTTGGGTGTAACAGCAGCCGCAGTTATTATAAATATAAGTAAAAATATAATAATTCACACTATTAAGAAAAGAATATAAATATATATAAAATCAACAAACAAGATTAACCTTAATACTACTAATAATAACACTATATACAATGTACATGATGTGCCTGTGTGTTGAACCTTAACAGGCCGGACTATTTACAGTATATTATATATTATCCTACATTGTGTAGGTTATTGTGGTTTTTGTTGGGAGCAGTGATGATTATAAAGTCTTACAGCTGCTGGGAGGAAGGATCTGCGGTAACGCTCCTTTGTGCATTTAGGATGCAGCAGTCTGTCACTGAAGGAGCTCTCCAGCTCAGCAACAGTTTCATGCATGGGATGGGAGACCTTGTCCATCAGTGATGTTATTTTGGTCAGAGTCCTTCTGTCTCCCACCACTTACTTACTTTACTTACTATAATCAGTTCCATAGTCTCCAAAAAAAAAAAAAATAATAACCCTTTTTTGTATGATTATGTAAGAGTTTAAAAATGGCCTTACACTTCACATAAAACCAATCATATATAAACTCACACTCATTCCCACAGGTCCTTGAATTCCAGGAGGTCCTGTTTTTCCAGACAGTCCCTGTAGAAATGACCAGAACATATCATATAAGATATGAGGCAAGCAAACGTAGCTGGCAGTGTTTAGCATATTGGGGTAAACTCACTTTTAGTCCTGGAGCTCCAGCATCTCCGTTTATCCCATTTGCACCGAAAGGCCCCTGAAAGAAAGATCATATTATTTTATCAAATATCTGTCCTTATCATGGTTACCCTTGTAAAATGCCTGCTGAAAAAAATCATTTCTGACAGATGTTAACTGTTACCTACAGTAAAGACGAAATGACCAAATGTAACCAAATCTGATTTTGGAATGGTTAGTCTTACCAAGTCTCCACGACTGCCATCCTGCCCCCTGTTTCCCAGATGACCTTGAAATCCCTAAAAAAAGAGAAAGAGAAAAAGTGCTATTTAAATTTCTTTTTCTGTTGTTCATGTGTGAATAAAATTTCTCATTATCTGCACTGGAGCTGAAGATCACCCGATGTTCATTGGTTAATGCATAAACTTACAAAAACAGTACCATCATCCAGGTATTAGCTTTAGCAGATGCCATTTGTGGTGGATATTTGAGTTTTATATTATAAGCATGGCTTTCTCTAATGTTTAGTGTAAATGCAAATTATGATCACCTTCAGGCCTTTTGAACCAGCCATCCCCGGGACTCCAATCTTTCCCTAAACAAATGGATTACACATATAACATACAAACTGTCATTTGAAGTCTTATTTGCTTTGATGGGTCTCTGTCTAAAGCAATGATAAGAAGAATTTAAATGCTTTTTAGAGCCACCAAATAGTTAATATAGTCAAGTCATACAAAATAATAATAGGCCTTCAATCACACATGTAAATAAAAAGCTGAATGGTGCAGTCACATAAGAATACAGTACGAAGTGCAACCACACAGGAACCTTAATACCAGGTTCTCCTTGAAGTCCCCTCTCTCCTGAGATTCCCATTAGTCCCTGCAAAAAAAACAAAAACAAAAAAAAAAACATTAGAAAAAGATTTACCATGAAGACAAGCATCAACATTATGTATAATCTACAGTCACTTATACTCACAATAGGACCAGGAAGTCCAGAAAATCCTGCTCGACCTTCTCGACCCTTTGACAATAAGAAAGACCATTATTGAGGCCTGTAATACTGTGTTTCACATATTTACATAATTGAATCTTAAAAGTGAGAAACAGTTGAAAACAAAAAAACTTTTGTACTTTTATGTTTAATTTCTTACTGGTGTCCATTAAATACAAAGTTTGCCATTTGATATTTAAGGCCACATTATAGACGTGTGACATACTGTAAAATGTGTTTCCTATTTCCTCTTTGCCGTTCAGATTTCTTACCTTACTGCCTCGAGGCCCAGGACTTCCTGGCATACCAGCTGCTCCTGGGTTTCCCTAAGTCACATCATATATGCACAACAAAAGTTACTTTTCAGCTGAGAAAAACGGTCAAGATATAAATTCAACAACTTTCTCAAAGTCACCTTAGAGCCATCTTTTCCGTGCTTCCCCGGCTCTCCCATGATGCCATCAAAGCCCTACAACAGCAGATGATGACATAAGACAAAACCTGGCATTATAGTACCTTTCACATTCATTCACTAATATGTTTGTTTTTACACTCACAGTGGGTCCAGGAAGTCCTGTTAGCCCTGCATGTCCCCCTGGTCCCTCAAGTCCCATTGGTCCTTGATGCCCCTTTGATCCCTGTTTACCTGTAGGCCCTCGAGGACCCTGAAGAAACAAAGCAAGTGAATGAACAGATTCACTGATCTGGTCAATGAACTAATGGAAGGATCTAAATTACCTGGTCTCCCTTGAATCCTAGATCACCTTTCTCACCTCTCTTGGGTTTAACACCCTGATGGTGACAGATACACATAAGCAAACAGAAAATAACAGCACGTGTGGCTCAGTAGTTAGCTCAAAAGGGATCACCAACTATTGTCATGCATTATAAATGATGTAACCATTTTAGCAAGAGTCAGAAGTGAAATTCCTTTAAGTAATCTTACGGGATCACCTGAGGGTCCAGGATTTCCTGGATTCCCACTGGCTCCCTGAAATATGAGAAAGAAATATATTCTAGTAAACTCACTATAGCTCCAACACTACATGGCACAACTTCATTATGTTCTCCACCCTTATTATCTTACCTTAAATCCAGGTTGTCCAGTTTCACCTATTTCACCTTCATCTCCTTGATCACCCTGGTGAATTGTGCAAAAATAAACAAACAACCAAAGTTGAAAACAAAACCAAAAGTAGGCAGTGACCCAAAACTGATAACTACATACAGTTCACAACCCAGTTTTACATGTACTCACAGTGCTGCCTTTAGGACCTGGAGGTCCATTTGGGCCTGGGTTTCCCTGTGAGAAAATTGATCAGAGCTCTGTTTTACTCACAACTTATTTGTCATCATGTGATAAAGACTGAGAACTTATGAAAAAAAAAGTTTACTTCCGTCTGCCTACTGTCCCCTATAAATAATATTCTTCTCATAAGCACCTTCTATCGTGGCTTCCTTTGTTTGCAAACTATACATGACCACACCAAAAAGTCCAACTCCCAGTTACAGAGCTGTTCATGTGAACAAACATAGAATAACATGCTTTCTGCTTCACAAATCTGTTTCTGCGATGATCATATCATGCTATGGAAGAGTTTTTCTTATACCTGAGGGCCACGGACTCCAGGAAACCCAACTGTTCCATCTGGACCCGGCTCTCCCTGAAGAAATACACGTATGTAAATGATGGGCAGGGTAAGTCTTAAAGTTATCTTTCTTCACTGTCTGCAAGAAAGGGAACATATGTAAGTGGCTTCTCACCTGTGACCCAGCTGCTCCTCTGGGGCCCATTTCACCTTGATGACCCTGAAAGTTTAAACAATTGTTCTATAAATATATGTTTTTAAATTCAACTTTGATTGAATCTTTGGTGAATTATTCATTTACTTACTGGGGGTCCTTTAATCCCTAAGACACCTTTTACTCCTCTGGGGCCCATTTTGCCCTGAGAAGATAGCAAATTAATGGTTTTAACTCTGTCATGAATAGTATCTCATTATTTAATCCAAATTAAATTTCAGTATGATGATTTTTGCAGCACAGCACAGTCGCGCAGTGGTTAGCACTGTTGCCTCATAGCAAGAAGGCCTGGGTTCAAATCCACCTTGGAGTTTGCCTGATCTCCCTGTGTCTGTGTGGGTTTTCTCCAGGTACTGTGGTTTCCTCCCAAAGACATGCAGTGGGGTTAGGTTAACCGGTGATTCTAAATTGCTCATAGGTGTGAATGGTTGTCTGCCACCCCCCACCTCTACACGAATAAGCAGAAGAGAATGGATGGTTTTGTAACAGTATAGTTTGATAAATGACTTACAGGAGGGCCTCGAGGACCACTAAAGCCTAGAGCCCCAATTTCTCCCTGAAAACAATGAAAAATGACTGTTATCTAGATGTACAGCAGAATATATACACATATATATTTTTTTAATTATTTGTGTGCAATTGAGCTGGTTTTCTTTGTGGCACTGACCGGAGGTCCTGATGGTCCTGGGAAACCAGGAGGACCTCTTGCTCCGGGTATGCCCTGTAAATATTCGACTTTTCAGATGTAGCTTCAAAATGTGCATATTTTATGAGTAATAATACATTTAAGTTATCATTTTTATTAGTGTTACTTTAATATACATGAAAGGAGCTGGTATTCTGTACTTACTATGTAGCCAGGAAGCCCAACATGGCCTCTGACTCCTTTATTTCCCTGCATACAGCAAGACACAAATTAGGATCCCATGCAGGCCTCCTTGAAAAAGATGCCTTGCGAAAGTATTCAGCCCCCTTGAACTTTCAACCTTTTGCCACATTTCAGGCTTCAAACATAAAGATATAAAATTTTAATTTTTCGTGAAGAATCAACAACAAGTGGGACACAATCGTGAAGTGAAATGAAATTTATTGGATGTGTCAAACTTTTTTAACAAATAAAAAACTGAAAAGTGGGGCGTGCAATATTATTCGGCCCCCTTGCGTTAATACTTTGTAGCGCCACCTTTTGCTGCAATTACAGCTGCAAGTCGCTTGGGGTATGTCTCCATCAGTTTTGCACATCGAGAGACTGAAATTCTTGCCCATTCATCTTTGCAAAACAGCTCGAGCTCAGTGAGGTTGGATGGAGAGCGTTTGTGAACAGCAGTCTTCAGCTCTTTTCACAGATTCTCGATTGGATTCAGGTCTGGACTTTGACTTGGCCATTCCAACACCTGGATACGTTTATTTGTGAACCATTCCATTGTAGATTTGGCTTTATGTTTTGGATCATTGTCTTGTTGGAAGATAAATCTCCGTCCCAGTCTCAGGTCTCTTGCAGACTCCAACACGTTTTCTTCCAGAATGGTCCTGTATTTGGCCCCATCCATCTTCCCATCAATTTTGATCATCTTCCTTGTCCCTGCTGACGAAAAGCAGGCCCAAACCATGATGCTGCCACCACCGTGTTTGACAGTGGGGATGGTGTGCTCAGGGTGATGAGCTGTGTTGCTTTTACGCCAAACACATCGTTTTGCATTGCGGCCAAACAGTTCGATTTTGGTTTCATCTGACCAGAGCACCTTCTTCCACATGTTTGGTGTGTCTCCCAGGTGGCTTGTGGCAAACTTTAAATGAGACTTTTTATGGATATCTTTGAGAAATGGCTTTCTTCTTGCCACTCTTCCATAAAGGCCAGATTTGTGCAGTGTAAAACTGATTGTTGTCCTATGGACAGACTCTCCCACCTCAGCTGTAGATCTCTGCAGTTCATCCAGAGTGATCATGGGCTTCTTGGCTGCATCTCTGATCAGTCTTCTCCTTGTTGGAGATTAAAGGTTAGAGGGACGGCCGGGTCTTGGTAGATTTGCAGTGGTCCATTTCAATATGATTGCTTACACAGTGCTCCTTGAGATGTTTAATGCTTGGGAAATCCTTTTGTATCCAAATCCGGCTTTGAACTTCTCCACAACAGTATCTTGGACCTGCCTGGTGTGTTCCTTGGTCTTCATGATGCTCTCTGCACTTTGAACAGAACCCTGAGACTATCACAGAGCAGGTGCATTTATACGGAGACTTGATTACACACAGGTGGATTCTATTGATCATCATCAGTCATTTGGGACAACACTGGATCATTCAGAGATCCTCACTGAACTTCTGGAGTGAGTTTGCTGCACTGAAAGTAAAGGGGCCGAATAATATTGCATGCCCCACTTTTCAGTTTTTTATTTGTTAAAAAAGTTTGACACATCCAATAAATTTCATTCCACTTCACGACTGTGTCCCACTTGTTGTTGATTCTTCACAAAAAATTAAAATTTTATATCTTTATGTTTGAAGCCTGAAATGTGGCAAAAGGTTGAAAAGTTCAAGGGGGCCGAATACTTTCGCAAGGCACTGTAGATAATTAATCTAACCTTGTGTCCTTTTTTTCCTCTGTTTCCCTGTGATCCAGCCTCACCCTGATAACCCTACAGCCAGGGAAAAACTGTATTTGACTGCTTAACATAAAACTTTGATACATGACGTTATAACGTTGTGAACTAGCTCCATAAAATAAAAGGCAACAGTTAAACACAAACTGAGACAGATACAGTATACACTCACTGGCCACTTCATTAGTTACACATTGCTAGTACCTAATTGGACCTACTTTATCCTTCAGAACTGCTTTAATTCTTCATGGCACAGATTCAACAAGGTGCTGAAAACATTCCTCAGAGATTCTGGTTCATATTGACATGATAGCATCACACAGTTTCTGCAAATATGACGACAGGAAATGGATCCTTGATGTGAATCTCCTGTTCCACCACATCCTAAAGTGCTCTACTGGATACAGATCTGGTAACTATGGAGGCCATGTGAGTCTAGTAATCTCATTTTCCTAAGCAACAAACCAGTTTGAGATGATGTGAACTTCGAATCAGTTGAACAGGTATATCTAATAAAGTGACCAGCGAATGTATACTGTCTATGCACATATACACTAAATCCTCCTTAGTTATTATCCCTATAACATTATAAGTTCAGGGCAATCTTACCCACTCACCCAGCTCCCCTTTGCTGCCCTTCTCTCCTTTGTAGCCTTTGGGACCCTATAAAGAAAAGTAAAAAGTTAATTCATCAGGCTACAAAAAGGCTAGATTTAAATGCATAAATGGAAACTGCAGAAAGCAAGGTATTACAAAAACTGTTTGAAAACATGAAAATACACATTTCTAAAATACACGTCTTCCATTTACCTGCTCTCCAGGTAAGCCGGGAGGGCCTGCGTCAGCACTGTGTCCCGGGGTTCCATCTCTTCCAGGTCGGCCTGGGGGACCTGGCATACCTTGTGGTCCAGGACTGCCCTGGAGTACAACACAACATGTTGTGTAACTTAATTAGAAGAATAATCATCATCAAGTTGCATTGCAGAATGACAGATAATAATAGTAATATCTTTCCTCTTCATTCAATACAGCTTAGCTTCTACCCAGAACTCCCATTATTACCATAATATATCCAGAAAATATTAAACCCTCTGTTCTGACCAACCAAGTAATCATGGCCGCAAGCATTAAAACCCAGCAGCCACCAAAGCATCCTATCAGTCACTTAACCACCACAACATCACCTTACTAATCAGTCCTAACCAAGCTAGAAACCACTTGTGACCTTCACGTAGTCAGCTGCTACAGTCTTATGTACTTACACTGTCACACCTACTTAACTTTGATCAACATATTTCAGTCAACTCATTTTGTAATATGTGCATGTGCCTTGGCATGTCCTTGCTATTTGCTTTATAATACTTAGAATCTGATGAGATGCAAATAAATCACAGATACCCACAATTGTTCCTTGAACTCCTTTAGGTCCTTGCTTTCCAGTAATTCCAGGCGGTCCCTGAACAAAAAGTAGCCACTGGAGTCTATTTACAGTCTGTTTGGTTTTGTCATGTAAAAAAATTAAACTAAAATTTAGCTATAATGTTTTACTATACTTACAATTGGTCCATCATCTCCAGGAGGTCCAGGAGGCCCCGGAGGCCCCTTAAGTTTCTGAGAATGAAAAAACTCAGGGTGTTACAGCTCAGTCATAACATGTCTTTATTATAGCATAAAAATGTGAATGTATATGTACAAAGATTAAATTTATTCATTATGCTGAATAATGTATGTTCTCACAGTTTACTGGAGTTCAGCCTTTATTTCTACTCCTACCGTTATAACAAAAGGAGTTATTGTGAAAAGGAAAATTTAGCAAGTCATTTTAGGTGCATTCATGTTATGAAACAAATGCCTACCGGCCAAGAAGATATCAGCTTTTTGTAGCTTTTCTTTTTCTGCACGGAAACAGTGAAAAATGGATTTCTTTTAAGCATGATTACTAACTGCCCACAAATAGAAAAAAAAAGCTTATTAATACTTACACTGACAAAAATTAACTTTCATAATAATAATCCAACAATAATAATTATAAGCTACAAGACATTTATTTAAATGGTCAGATTTACAAGAATATTTCAGTTATACTTTTTGACTGGCAGTGAATGTGGAAAAGCATGTGACACAAGGAAATACAAGTAAACACTAAAAAATTAGAGATGCAATGACATGACAAGCAATATGTTTTTCAGTTTATTTTAGCCAGTACAGATCAACAGAGTCAGCAGTAATTTACCTTGAAAGCCTCCCACTCTTCTTCAGAAGTTTTAAATACAACAATAGCAGGCATCCCAGGAGGACCAACAGGGCCTCTGTATCCAGTCTGCCCAGTCCTGCCCATAACACCTTGGTATCCCTTAGAAGGCAGAAAATAACACCTTTCGTATCATGTTAGATTACATTTTTGTCTTATGGTCTGCCAGAAACTAGAATTTGATCTTTTATTAAAAGTAAGATTCATTAAGACAATTTACCATTATGAAACAGAAAAATGCAACAAAATCTGTGCTAAGATGTGAATTACAAAAAAACTCAACTTACAACATCTATTTATGAATAAGACTTTCACATTACACCACGATTTAATTTTATTAAAAAAATGCTTATTGCTTATTAAGTTTAATTTAGCACCTACTTTATCTCCTTTATGTCCTGGTGGTCCTCGTAGACCCGGTAAACCACGCAATCCCTGATGAAAGAGTAAAGCTGAGTAATTAGATGAGATAAAGATTCCAAAAAATTATTTTAATTGAAAATACTAAAAAGTGAACAGAACAGTTAAAACTGAGCAATGTGAATTTGTTTTAAATATAGGCTCATTCTTGCTCAGTATAGAATTTCAGCTGCTCACAGTACCTGGCCTCATTTCTGGTATTTCTTGTTTCATATTGTGCCAAATGGTTTTAATATACGACAAGTCTAGAGTGGAGGCAGGCATTTCATCACCTGCATGGGAGCTTGTCCTGTGAAGTCATACTATTTTAATACCTGCAGAATATTGTATGCCATTGGCTTTCTGAAATAAGCAAAGCCTTTCCCATAGAAAATGTTGTCTGGATGGTTGCTCCCAAAATGTTCTGTTCAGGATTAATGAGACCTTTACAGGTGTGCAAATAACCTGCACCGTAGGCACTGCAGCTGGATTTTGAACTGATAATAAGCCAGATAGTCCACCATCTCTTCTGCTTAGTAGATGGTATGCATGATTTCCAAAAAAAAATGTTTTTCTTTATGCCTCTTGTAAATCATTGCATTATTTAGTTTCATTTTTACTTTTGTGTGTGTGTCTGTGTGTGTGTGTGTGCGTACTTGATACTCGGAAACTCTACTTTAAGGGAGGATGCACTTCCTTCGAACACTGGTGGGAGTATGTTGTGTAAAAATAAATCAAATACATGTTTACAGACGAAATGGGAAAAGTCTAGTCAGCAGCGGTGTGGCCCCCTTAAAAACCAGATATACATAATCACATAAACAACACAGACTGTTGACTATAAATTGCTAATACCACCCAGTCATATGTAAAGTGCTAATGCCAGTCTGTGACCCACTTGCCACAGGGACAAAAACCTCAATACAAGAGCAGTAAATTTAGGTGAGAGTAATGAGTAATATCACAAACTAAACACCTCCTATTACCTGTTTTAATTCATTTTTTATATAAATAAATACATTTATCTAAATATGTAACTATGCATACTTGTGAGTAATTTCAGGTTTGCAAATGAGAACTGTTTCTCAAACATTTTACCTGGTAAAGCAAAGGTTTAAAAAAACAAACAAACCCAAAAACAAAACAGAATTTTTTAATGTTCTGCGACCTCCTGCAGTACCTTCGCGGCCCACCAGGGGGCCGTGGCCCACACTTTGGGAACCACTGGTCTACTGTAACTGGTGACCTTAAATTTAGACAAACACACTTCAGGGTTACAGTGCCACAGTTTAACCAGAAGGGGGAGACAATGCATCTCACTGGAGAGACCAACCATCTCCACACATCACACACACGCGCACGCACACGCACACACGCACGCACACACGCACACACACAGTTTTCTAGGTGCTAGAAAAATCAACACAGATATATGTTTCCATTACTATCATCAAATCAGCTTTGTGCAAACTCAATTTCATCCAAGGACACAACAGTAAATAAGATGAGAATATCACACAAATGTGATTAAAATTTCCTGTGTGCTTTGTTTATAATTTTATTAAAACTCTGCTCTCTAAATCACTGTGAGTGGAACTTTTGTTTATAGTACCAAGACCTATAAAGGCAAAAATAACTTCTGTAGTGAAATCCAGTTTTATTCATATATAGTTACTGCAAAACAGTAGCATAGTCTTACCCTTTGACCTCTGATCCCGGGTGTTTTATCTGCCTCGTGACGTATGACTATGTTTGTAGGGGACTGATTTGCTGCTTTAACAGCCTGCTGTGGAAGTTCAGTCTCTGACTGGATGCTGAAGACTAGACTGTTAAACTGGGAGATCATATCAGGTGAGAACCGACTGTAAAATCTGTCACCGTCTGCAGGAATATGTCCTTCCTCCACCTCTGATTCTGTTTCATTTTCATCTGTCTCTGTCCCATTAACTCGCTCTCCACCTTGAAATGGGATTGTTTTTCCTGTGGGGGAAACAGTCTCAAACTTGTCTTCCATTTCCTCTTTTTCTATTTTCTCATTGCCTGAAACATTACTCATCACAGGTTCTGTGTTCCTGGGTCCTAGAGCTTCTCCACTTTGTAGTGTGGGGGTTAAAATTGTCAGGTTTGGGGTGGGATCAAGCTGAGGTGGAGCTGTTGCTCCTCTTTCCAGTGGTGCATCTTCTTCTGTTGCTCTGAAGACTTTAAAGGAGGGACTACTGACTACTGAAACTGGAGTTGTAACCATTGATGATGAAGCCTCTTGTCTGATTTCACCCGTTTCCACTGCTTCTGTTAAAGGGTCCATGCTGGAAGTTCTTGATGAGACAACAGGAGCAGTAGGGTCCTCAGGCTGAATTTTAGGGTTGGAAATTGTCATCTCAGCAGTTTGGACTCTGACAGAAGGGGTTGTAGCTATGTTAAAACCTTCCGAGCTCCCTGTTCCTTTAGCGGTGCCTCTTATGTCAAGGTACGACTTAGAAAGCTGCTCATTTCTGGTCAGAGAGGTAGGCCTTGGTTCAGAATTTGGCTTGTCTGGCTCTCTGTTTGTTGAGCTTGTAGTGTTTGTATCTATATCAGCATGGGTTTTCAATACTTTTGCATTTCCATCATGTATGTGAGAATCAGGATGCAACTTCAAAGGGGAAGCACCGCTCACTGGATCCAGTCTCGGTGTCACCTCAGCGTGGCCAGCCTGCAGAGCAGTGCTTTGAGGGTAATTTTCCGATCTGGACGATACTCTGACTGCAGGTTGAACGGTCGTCTCATCTGTAGAGCTGACCTGCTGGGAAAGCTAAACACAGGGAAACTGAACAATACAAAGTACAGTTTCTAAGATTTGTTTACCAGAGGTTTGCCCTCCACCTAACCATAACTACTACTTGCTCAATCCTAACCCCTGATTTAACCTTAACCTCCTGACACCCTGTGCCCACATATGGAGACATTACATTTTGGCTTTGCTGCACCTTATACTTAATTGTGCTCAATAGTATTTTATACTTTGTTAAGTCATGTTGTTTTTGTTGTGTTATGCTATAAAATATTCCCAGTGTCCACATGTGAGGACACTCACACAAAAGTATGTAACAACCATGTAACAAAATACAACTTCCTGTTCAAAGAGGAAGCTTAGTATACATACATTTCAGGTCCATCTAATCACAAATATCTAGGAGAAATTGAAAATGCATCGCAAACAGGAGCTCGGGTCTTAGGAAGTTAAGCCAGGTCTCTACCACAAACCTTTCTGATTTACATTTTGGAGGCTTGTTTTTCTTCCAAAAACGTTACAGATTAATTTCTTCACAACATGATAAACATACAAATAACAGAAGAGAACTTTCATTACAAACCCTCACTCATGGTTTGGGTAAGTAAATTCTGTTTTTATCATAGTGGACGTCATGCTACACTGTCGGAGTTGTGATGACCACTAGGGGACGCCAGAATCAGAAATATTAAAATCTTATAGACATTTCAGAACTTGTAGTACATTTCTATTCATTACCATACAGCAGTGCCTTAGTTATTTACCATATTTGGGATCTTACAACATAAAAAAATAAATAACTAGAAGCACTCAGAGAGCGCAAACCTCCGCCAAGGCCATAGGGTCACTGACGCTGTAATACGTGTATCTAAATACTGTGAAATAATCTTTCATCTTTCCCAGACAACAATAAGCCCCTATCCCGCAATATTGAAGAATCCTTTAAAAAATTCCTGGATCCAGATCGTGATCGGATCACCGCCAAAATGTAATCACTTTTTCCTCTCATCATTTCCAACCACTCCACAAAATTTCATCGAAATCCGTTCATAACTTTTGGAGTAACCCTGCTGACAAACACACAAACAGACAAACCAACGCGACCGAAAACATAACCTCCTTGGCGGAGGCAATAACATTAGTATAAATGTCCTCCATATGTTTCCTCTGGCTTCACTGTCTGACTGCCCTGTGGATCACATACTTTGGTCATTTTGTTGTAGCCATTTCCATATAGAAAAAGTGGACAAAGAAAAATGAAAGAAGATTGTATAAATCACTCGTACAAAAAACAAACAAAATTAAAACCGCAAGCGGTGATATCGGGCCCTCGCACCCCGCGCGCGTCGACCTGTGGCGCTCGTCGACCCGTGCCGCACTCGGAGGTCTTGTGATCGCGATGGTGTAAAGAAGGTCTCTAGAAAGTTGAATTCTTTTATAGGAAAAGGTATCTTTTGCTCTCCACATAGACGCAATGGAATATTTGGGGGTGTGGTCACGGCTCCAGCATGCAAAATAGGGCATGGGTCTGATTGACTTTTTTGATGGGCTGTTTGTCTAGATGATGTGGAGCCAATTTGGTCTCACTGGGTGAAATGCCCTAGGAGGAGTTCATTCAAATAGCAGGCCTGAAAATGGCAAAAATTGACACTTTCAATTGAAGATGCTGGACTTCCTGTAGGGTTTGGAGTATGGCTCCAAGAGACTTTTTTGTATGTCTTAGGATGTTACATGAGTGTGCAAAATTTCAGAGCTGTAGATAAAATGTAACTCCGGGGCTAGCTAAAAAACATGCTATTTTATGATATTTCAAGCTGCCACTAGGTGGCGCTCTAACATTTATGGACTTTATGCATATCAATGTGTTCAGGGCAGGAGGCTTATCAAATTGATGAGGATTTTGTAAGGAATGGTGAAAGGTATTTTCATGCATTTCAGAGCAAAACTAATTCTGTGGACGGTCATACAAATTTTCATTTGCTTCTGTAGGGGGCGCTATTGCACCTACAGTCTTGAATCTGTAATTATGGATTCAGCCTGGGTGTGTATATGAGTGATTAAATTTTCAGCCTGATCAGACAAAGCATGTGCGAACAAGTGCACAAACAATTTTGGTGGTGAGGGAGAAAAACGAAGGCCAACTTCAATGGCCTGGTGTGACAAGGCCCTGTAATATTTTGTAAAACTTTCCACAATATTTGATGGGCTCCTTGTCTAGATTATGTGGCGCCAATTTGGTCTCACTGGGTGAAATGCCCTAGGACGAGTTCGTTCAAATAGCAGGCATGGAAATGGCAAAAATTGACACCTTCACTTGAAAATGGCCGACTTCCTGTAGGGTTTCAGGTATGGGTCCAAGAGACTTTTTTGTACGTCTTAGGATGTTACATGAGTGTGCAAAATTTCAGAGCTGTAGATAAAATGTAGCTCCGGGGCTACCCAAAAAACATGCTATTTTATGATATTTCGAGCTGTCACTAGGTGGCGCTCTAACTTTTATGGATTTTATGAATATAAATGTGTCCAGGTCAGGAGGCTTATCATACCACTGAAGTTTGAGGCAGATTGGGCAATCTGGCTTTGAGTTACTTCCATTTATGTCTTCACAGTGAAATGTCGACCTTTGCCGTCCCATAAGGGTCACGCCCTTTTGTCAAAAACTCACAGTTTTTAAAACACAGTAAGTCCAACTTCTTAAGGCTTTCCAGGTGAAATTTGAGATGGTTCTGCTAAACCACCTTGGAGCTGGACCTCCAAGTGTAAAATATGACATTTCCTGTTCCCACTAGGTGGCGCTGCGACTGATATTAAATATTGTAATATGTATGTGTTCAGAGGGGCACCCTCATCCTACTGGAGAAGTTTGATGCACATTGGATCATGTAGGTATGAATGAGAGGCAATCCAAATTTCATGGCGAATGATTAATATTCACGGGGGCATAAGGACCCCTCCCCCTTGGCAAAAACTCACCATTTTTGAGATTTAGATTCCCCTGGGGGTGTAGGTTACACAAACCGAATATGAAGAGGATAACGTATAAAACCTCTGAGTTATTAGAAAAATTGTGAGGGGTGCAAATCGCCAAATTTGCATGTTTGAGTCAAAACGGCGGACTTCCTGTTGGGTTTAGGGCATGGCTGTTGGGTTTAGGGCATGGCTCCAAGAGGATTTTTTGTGCGCCTGAATATGATATACATGTGTATGAAGTTTCATACATGTACGTGAAACACTGCGGTGGGGCTCCAGTTTAGGGGGCGCTAGCGAGCCATTTTGGCACGCCCTTGCCCGAGCCCATTAAAATACTTAAATTTTCACCAGGTGTGACGCATGTGCAAAGTTTCATGAGTTTTTGAATATGATAAAGCCCCCAAAAAGCCAATTCATTTGCCTGAATAATAATAAAAAAAAAAATTAATAAACGAAGCAATTACAATAGGGCCTTCGCACGTTCAGTGCTCGGGCCCTAATAAATAAATAATTGTCCGCATGAGCAATATGTTTGTTAGGTTAAAAAAAACAAAACAAACTCTATTCCTTTGTGAAAAATATAAGTGTTTTTTTAGTACACTGGCAGGCCTCGAGCTGCTTTCTCTTTTTTCTGTGACATGAAGGTCAAAATTAGTACTTTTAAGAGCTTAGATTATTCTTTTGCAGAGACCATTGTTTTTTGTTTATTTTTTTTGCTACGGGTTGAAGGAAAACTCCTCCACCATCAGTGATCCTTTCATGTGCACATATAACAAGAGTTAACCACTTGTAACATGTTAATAAAGCAAGCCTATTTCACTGCTACAGTTACAGAAAAGGAGGAAATGCAGTTGAAAATAGGAAATGTAAGTGATTCTCAGCATGCATTAATCTACTATAACAATCTACAGAGATTTTTAGGAGGTTTTTCCTTTAACTTTCAGAGCCCTCTAACTTTACTCTTAACCTAAACAGAAACAATCACATTTTGTGCTTCTACTAATAGTTGACAGCCCACTGGAGAACTTAAACATCTGTCTATCAGCAATATTTTCACAGAAAGAAGCACTGAAATACAGCCAGACTTACATAGCTCAGCAGCAGCAGCAGCAGCAGCACAACAGAGCCCTGCATGTCTTCTGGTAACAGTAACGTCTGGACTCCTCAGTCTGAACTGGAAGTGTGTGTAAGTCAGTGCTCCAATGTGCCTGATAAACACCAGAGGATGCAGTTAAAAAAAATCACACACCCCTTCCTGGAGGCCCGAGCCAAGCACCGGTCTGGCTGACCACTCGTTTGAGGCACGAGCAATGATAAAATCAATGGACCAAACCAGACAGCTGAAGGCTCAGCATGACAGAGATGTCTCATTCAAACATTGAGGCAACACAAAAACTCACGAACATATCCCTCTGCTGGTTTGTGTCAGTGACTTTGATCTTCAGCAAGTTAGAAATTGGCTCACATCTCACAGTGTCAACAATGACAGACGCCTGAGTGTGTCTTTTTATTGCTGCTACACAGAAGGTGTAAGTCTTTTGTTTCTCATGTGGCAGAGACTTAGATGTGAGCAAATCATCAGGGAAGGTGAGACTTCATAAAAAAACACACCTGCCACTTATTTGGGCTTCCGATGAGGAATAACTAAAGTCCTAAAGTTCTACATTTTCTCTGACATGAAGTTTATTTTTGGACATAAAGTTTAACATTTTTTTCCTTACAAATACAAATAGGACTCATCTTTGGTGATCCTTTTTTTTTTAACTGTAGTCTGCCTGATTTGCCATTGAACTTCACATTGATCTCCCCCCCACCTCAGTCTTCTTATCCAGGGTCAGTATGGGAGGACTATGGCCCAGGTGAGGAATGTGACATAAGGATCAGAAGAGAGAGGGGCTGCTGTCTGAGAAGGGGAGTTGTTGTTAAGGTTTGGGCTTACAGTAAAGGGTGTGTAGTGAGGACCAAAAGCTCCTCCCAGCAGGATCAAATTTAAAGTGTTGATTTAAAGTCCCAGACTGTGACGTACGCCTGTGGTCACTGAACTGTCCCAGGTGAATCAAACCTGTCCAAAGATTTCTTATGTATAGCAAAGGCATTTACACTAGTTGCTCATTAAATTTTGCATACTGCTTGTTTAGTGGATATATGGTTGTGTTTTGTGTACATTATGTATGTGTATGTGTGGAGGACATACATAGAAGAATCACCCTCTTCTATCCTAAAACACCCAACAGTGACACATAAGGACACAGCTCCTCTGGAAATAAATCCACACACAGAAAAATCTTCCATGAATACTCCTCAAACATGCACTGCATGGATATATTCAGCACACATGGAGAGTTTCTAGAACAGTCTATAGAACGGTACAGATTTCAAGTCCACGGCTGTGGCATCACAGTGAAACTAAACAGTGTCCTCACAGGGAGCTGCTTCACATGCGAATGTTGACTGTCTCACAAAGCTGACAGATTCAGAGGGCATTAGTTCTCTGTATGGAAACATTCAAGGTCAAGTTAAACACCATGCCTTTGAGCTAAATCCTTTCAAGCTGCACATCATGGAAAAAGAATCCATCATAGATAAACAAGCCCACTGCAGTCAGGTGTGACCTTGTGAAGTCTCTTTCTGGAACATGCATAATCTGTTTATCTACTGGAGACAACTGTCTGTACTTAGTTTGCATGTTAATTTGTGAGAAGTTTTGTTCCATTAGTGAGTTTCTATCTTAGAGAAAACAAACATTAGCTTATTATATCCAAGCCAACTGGGTGTGGTGACACAAACAAGGATTTTAATACAGCAAAGATAGTCCCAATTAGTGTAGAGTGACTGTGAGATGTCTGGATTTTCTTTTTAAAAAACTACTTACCTGAAGCAAAAATGCAAGAGAGCATTTAATAAGTTTCTGTGTTGCATTTCACTGTTAATATTTAGAGAGGGTTGAATACTGCCACTGCTCTTTGATACTGTGTGTTGGGCAGCATCTAATATCCTGCTGAGACCTTGTAATAAGTGCTGACTGCTGGTCCAAGAGCTGCAGGACGTTCACCTCTGCAGAAGCAAGATATGAGAGATTATTAATAAAGTGTCTGAATATCACTTCCAGAATATGTGATATTATAGCAGTAAATATGTTTTATATAGCTAATATACAGTGACAGCTTCACAAACCCACTGTGAATGTAAAATTAGTCTTGATCAGACCATGTGTAGTTTTAGTGAAGCAGTTCAGCAGATCAAACATCTTTTGCTTTTAGCATATACTAAAACTGTATGCGCTGCCTGTGTTAGAGGATACTGGCTAGTGGCTGTTGAGTAACATAATTAGTTTAAATGAAAGGGCTGGGCCTGACTAGCATCCCAGTCTTCTCACAAAAGAAACTAGCTATCTCACCTACAAATACAGGCAGTTTAATTCATCACACCTATTTATTTTGGGAATACATGCAAAGATATGAATAGAAACCCACAAAACATGTGTTTCTAGACTAACTAAAAATGTTCTGTTTAATTTTTCTGCACAGTAATTTAAAGAATAAAATGGTGAGAGCATAAATGCATTTGTGCCCATCTAAAAGACATAAAAGCCTGAACTTGTCTTTTAGCTTATGGATGTGTAAATTTAATTTTGGCAGAAAAACAATTCTGAAAACTCAATCAAACTACAGTTTAGTTACCATCCATCCACACATTTTCTTCTGCCTATCCAGTTCAGGGCTGTGATGTCCTAGCTGCCACAAGGCAATAGGCAAGGCACACCTTGGACAGATCACCAGTTTCTTGCAGGGCTAGCACACACTCATGTTCATGCCTACAGCCAATATAGTATCACTGATAAAACTTACATGCATGTTTCTGAACTGTGAGGAAGCCAGAGTACTTGGTGCACGGGGAGAACAGCTGGCCAGTGGATTTGAACCTAGGGCCTCCTTGTTGTGAGGTGATAGTGCCAACCACCACACCGCAATGCTGTCCGATTTTGTCACATGTAACCAAATTCTTGGAAGTGATATCACTGAGTGCAGAAAAGTCAGTTGATCTCTTTTTAATTGTCCTT
The DNA here is from genome assembly GCF_007364275.1 of Archocentrus centrarchus. Classification (NCBI taxonomy): domain Eukaryota; kingdom Metazoa; phylum Chordata; class Actinopteri; order Cichliformes; family Cichlidae; genus Archocentrus; species Archocentrus centrarchus. Next base: position 20,657,713 of record NC_044349.1, on the reverse strand, counting down.
TGAACAGATATGTAAACACTTCCTTTGTTAAGCTCATAGACAGGCAGCATGAATAAAATAAAAATGTAAAGAGTGCAATAAATTAAACATGGATTTATTTTGTACAGTTTATACTACATATGTACCAGAAAGCTTCTCTATCTAAGAAATCCAGGCTTGATAGGGCACTCTTTGGGTGAGTTTCCCCAGGCACAGATTAGGCTCTTCTGTACAGACAGTAAGGTTGAGTCCTAGGCTGCACTGTACATGCTAAGCACGGTCTTATATACTACAGGTAACCTAACTTCTATACTATGTGAATCAAGTCTTGCAGTCAGCACACTTCAAAGGAGGTTTCTTTGCTAAAATACACCTTTGCTTCATTGCAGGACTTTCTGTTTGGGTCGTCAGCAGGTGACTTCAACCCCTCAGATATGTCCCATTTTCACATTTCAAACTCAACATATTATAACACACAACGGCACATGATATAAATATACATCTCATGTAGAGGGAACAACAAATCATCTAAAATTTTTTTGGAATTTTGCAGAGGGAATGCTGGGAATGCATATTTCTCTGCTTTGCTCTGTTTCATAATCACATTGTTGGCAAAATGATTCAACATCATGGGTACACCGAAACAAAAACAAAAACAAAATCAGGCAGCTTTAAGACACTGCTCTCTCGCCCATCTCTCATTATCACTGTCACCATGATCATGCATATGCAAATTACTATAACTCTGAAGCACAGAAATTACTGAAATGCTTTTTTTTATGGACGGTAACTGATGAGGTGTGAGTGATGTGGCGGTTAACAGAGAGACTAACCAAACCGTATCTTTGATTGCTCTTTTGTTAAAGCATCCATGTTGCATCGCATGTACGAAGACATCTAATTCTGATCAATTTTGTCACCAAAGAAAGCAACACATCCTGAAGAGGACACGCCCCCGGCTCTATGTACAGGAGAAAAATGGCTTTTGTCACATCTCTAACACATCAGCAGTGGTTATCCAGCACAGACACATGGTGAATGAACATCCATTTGGCTTCATATAGTAACAACACCCAGGTTATCTGTCCTACAGATGGCTGTCCTCATGCCAAAGATTTTGTAGTCTGCAAACGGAGCAGATGGAGACAAAAACATCTGTGAACTCTTTACTGGTCCAGTTCTTATGTTGGTCATGTTCTTATCATGTTGACTGACCTGGACGTTTAAGAGTCGCTTAAAGTCCCTCTTATTTCATTTTGGATCCCAGATGAGCATTTTCTTCAGAGGATTTCAGAAGACAACATATTACAGATGCAATGGTCCTGTATCCTGAGACAAAACCTTTCATATTGTGTAATCTGTTCATAATCTTTTCCCCACACAGAGCCAGCATAACCGCGGACTGTGCTCTCCACTTTCATATACACTAATGTTGTTTTCACATTATGGCAGAAAAATAACTCAACCATCACTAGCTGTTCAGTTTACTAAACATTTGGTGCTTGATTTCCTGTATTGATTATTTATTAACTTGTAACTGTTTAATGCCCATGAATTGTGGATAATTTGGCTGTAAACAGGAACTGTTGGGAATGGCTGGTTGCCCATTATAATCTGACAAAATCTTGTCAAAAAAAATTGTTTTTTGTTTCATTTTGACAACAATGCACAGACTAACAGCAACCTCCTCAAATGATCTGAACATAAAACTAAAATACATTCATCTTATTACATGTTTACATGCTACCTCAAGGTTCACTTACAGAAAATGCACTTAGATGTGTCTTGGATTCAGCTAGAAAATTTGGACACCTTGGATCGACGTCTCACCATATTTTTGTTCAAATAACACTCAGAACACAAAGTTGTGTGGGAAGGCTTGGCGACATGTGGGTTTGTTTGCAGTGAGCTACTAATGGTATTGTCAGTCTCTGCTGTTCTCGTGATTTGGCAAAATTTCTCTATTAAGAGCACGCACATATAAACACACATCCATGTCCGCACATGAAGTCTCCCTCCAGCTACAACAAACGCACACAAGGACAGACAGACACCAGCATCCAGATAAACAGCAGTGGTATTGAGTCCTGCCTGTAATGCTACTGGTACTGAGAACATCAGGTTCTCATCGCCACTGAGGAGCTAAAGCCTTGTGGTGCCACGTGGACCGCTCTGAGGTGTCCAGTTCCTTTGTGCATTCTCTTCATCTGTTTCTCTGAGTTTTAGCAGCGATCATCCTCATCTGTGTCACTTAGCAGCTCGCTAGCACCAGCTGGACTTGTCTGGCCCAAGTGCTTTCGGAAATGGCCATTAGGAACCTGCCAGGAGTGTCTGAGCTGAGGGGCGGAGCTTATGGCATTTGCCCGGCCTATGCTGGTGGCCATGGCAGTCTCAAAGGTAAGGGTCTCCTGCCTCTCACTCGCTTCACCACTACTGAGGTCCTCGTGGAATGGGAGGTAGGGCTCCGATATGTAACGATGAGGAGATGGGTGGCTCGGTCCTGAAACATGACCTCCAGATGAGACCTGGACTGCAGACAAAGGCCTGCTCTCCTTCTCAACCCTCAGTGGGGTCTCTGTGGAGCCACCAGGGGTGTCCTGAGGCTGGCTCTGTCCCTCAGAGGAGGCTGCTGCTGCTGCCGTTGTGGGAGAGGTTTGGGTTCGGCAGGTGAGAGGAGAGTAGGAGATGTAAGGCCGTGGGCGAGAGGGAGTCTGGGGCAACTGGCGGCGATTACGAGGAGTACCGGAGTCTGAGGCTGAGTTGGCAGGGCTGCCTGATGTGTTCATCTGCAAATAAATCAAGTGAACTATTGAGTAAAATACTTTGATGTATGCTTTGTGCCAGAAATGGACTGCTGGTTCTCTTCCAGCAGTACAAAACAGATTATATTATAGACTGTTATATGACAGAAGCCTGCACAACACTGGGTCATAAAGTCTGAAGCACCTGTTTCTGTAAAGTATGTGAGTGTCCTTCGCTAGGTGAGGGGGACCGTCTCCTCTCACATGAAGGATCTCGGCTTCGCTCCTCAGAGTTGCAGCGCGACACATCGGGGGACAGCAGGTGGCGGCGCTCCTTGGATCGCCCTCGCTCGTGACTGGTTGTTTCCTTGTGGTTGATTCTAGGACCTAAAAGTAAAAGATCAAAGGCCAGCGGGGACAGAGCCTTTCAGTTTGTGGCAACAAGACTTTGCAACAATTTCCCACTACAGTTACATTTAGCTGACTCTGTGGAGTCTTAACTAGAATTTTTATTGATTGGAACTGTCTTTTAAACTGCTTGTTTACATTATTCTCTGTTTTATCTTGATTTTATATTGCTCTGCTCTACTTTGTTGTGTTGTACAGCACTTTGTGACTGCTTGAAAAGCGCTTCATAAATCAACTTTACTTACTGAGAGTAACATTTCACCTAAAGAAATGAGAACAAGTTACAGCATGTGCTTTTGTGACAGGCTTATGGTAACAATGTCTGTTATGTGTTGACACAACACTAGATCATCCCTTGATTTACGTGCCTTTTTTATGCATGAATGATTCATAGGTCAGTATTAAGTGGCCAAACAAAAACACACACACACACACACACACACACACACACACACACACACACACACACACACACACACACACCCACACACACACACACACACAAAATTGTCAGGTACAAGAAATGGCCTGAAAATGAGTGAAAAAAGCAGCCAATGTCCAACTTTGAAAGACAAGCCTGATGAACCATTGACCACTTTCAAAACTAGAAGAAAGTCTGGCTCCTTGGGAGCAAAATATAAAGAAATGATGAGACTTTTGCAAGTTACTGTATTTTGACCACTAAAGTTCCTTTTTTCCCCTAAACTTTGCTCTGGATAAAAAACAAGCAACAGCAGTTGTTTCACTGTTGTAATTAGAGTTAAGTGACCTCTATAGCTCCTCTGTCGGGGTCTGTACGTGCCATCAGGACTGATTCTCTCCAGGGAGTGCTGTTCCTGCCAGAGACCATTCACACACTGATCTCCAATGGTAGAGAAGGAGCGCTTCATCAGCTTACTGTCTGCAGACATCCCAGGCTATACACATACAAAACAACCAGAAGACACATTACTTAAGTAACCAGGAATGACACCAATGAGCAAACCAACTCTCTCTGGTGTCTGTAATGCTGATTTAAAATGTGCAGGCAAATTGTTTCAATTCACTGCTGTCAAGCAGCAAACACGAGTATACTAAATGTTCCCCATGTGAATTTTAATAGATTATTGATTGTTAAAGCATCCAGCAATACAAGATTTGTTAAGCACTGAATATAGGTTTGAATAAAGGCTATTACTCTTTATTACCTGAGGATCAGCAGCCAGTCTGGGCATGGACGAGGCTCTGATAGATGCTGTACGCTGAGGTGATTTAATTAGTGCTGGGTCCTGCCTGGCCTGCTGCATCACTTGGTTATACTCTACTACCTCTGGGACCTATACAAATAACACAGAGGAAAAGGCTGAGTGCGTCTTATACATTGCTTTTGGTTCGAGTCAACTCTCAAACTTCCAACCAACCACAATGTTATTTTGCTATGAGTGTAACAGGCTGCTAAAAGTTGTAAAATAAATCTTTTGTCAACTTTTATTTGACTTTAAAAACAGTGAGCAGTTACCAGCGTGTGTAAATGATGATGGTGGTGGTGAATGTGGTAAGGGTGGTAGGGTGAATGGTAATCATCTTCATCGTCTTCCTCCTTCTGCTCTGTGGAGTGGGACAGTGGTTGCAGGAACATCTCTTGGGGAGAGATGGGGCTGAGTGCCACAAAACCTCCTCTGGTGCTAAATGGACGCAGACAAATATGCAAGGCAGTTGCTTTAACAATCAGATTTTCTGGTTTCTGTCATCATAAATAACCATTAGTATAAATAACTTTATGAGGAGATTAAAAGTTGAATATTTACAGAGCAGATCCTGCACTATGCCTTAGGAATGAGAGGGATTTGGCATTGCATAGGATTTCTTGAGGAAGAGAGGAAGCATCCATACGCTGGAACATAGGAGCATGTTTCTATGGGGAGAGAAAGACAAAGGAAGATATGGAAACAGGACAGGCCACTAGGTGATTCACTAAGTTATGTTTAGTAGTGTGAATAGTAGTATAATTTTTTTCATTGGACTTATTTTTCCAACCAGAAGACTCCCCCTCACTTTTCCACTCTAAAGGCCCTGTCCCATATACAGTCTAAGGTGGGAGTATGGCAACAAAACTGTTATAGTAATGGCTGGTCACAAGATTAGGAATCTGCTATTTGCTGACCACAAAAGGTGAGCTCCAACCCTCATGTTTTATCAACATGAGGGTTGGAGCAACACTAATAAATCTGAAGAATTGTGTCAAAAACCGTTGTCCTTCAAAGTGAAAACTTTGTTTGTGAATATACTGCAGTGTTACAAATAACTAAACAGAAAATTGCACAGGTCTAGTATTCATAACTAAAACTAGCAACAAAACACTCAACAGGGTACTTCCCTTCACTTCAAAATAAAAGGACTCCTTAACAACACTGCGCACGGTACATAAGTAAAAAGCTGTTTCTATGTGACTCCTTCTGCTGATTTTTTAATGTCTGTGTAGGTTCTCGATCATCTAGGTCACGGTAGTTTCTGTTTCTCTTGAATTTCTCTTTAGATTTTTGAAGACATTTCACCCCTTATCTAAGAGACTTCTTCAGTTCTGAAAGCTGATGGGAAGGATGCTAATATTTGCATTTTCAACAGATGGGTTGAGAAATAAGTAAAGGAGGCCATCTATGTCCACCTGGAATGATCATCATTCCAGGTGGACATAGAACCACTCATAATGCAGTCTTCTGAGACTTTCCTGGGTGACTCAACCCCCACTAACACCTTGACCCATATGACCTCAATAACTCACATAATGACAAGGATGATGACAAGGATCCTCAGGAACACCTCCAAGATCACTAGAGGTTACGCACCTGGGGACTCCCCATTATCTGAATGTTTTCAAAAAGTCCAGCTGCCTTGAACTCAAGCACTTAAGATTATTTTGAACTATTTTATGATTGAATCTAAATAAACAATGCTTTATTTGTGATTACAGTTTGGTTCAGTTTTATCAACTAGTGTTTAGATGTGATCCATGCACTCTGGATGAATTCGATCACTTTTTCTTTCCCCTCATTATCCAGAAGCTTTGATTTGTACCAAACTAAATCCTGCAATATAAGCTTCACTTACTGCGACAAAGTGGAATGTTGTGAAAAGTACACAAGAACTGTGAAGAACATTGCAGGCTTTTAATATATATAAAGCCCACAATTAAAGTAAAATAAAATTAAACCAATACATGCCTTGTGTGATAATAGCTCTATAAAGCAATTTAGTCAGATGCCATATCTTGTGGCCACACATTATTTGGATATCTATGGTGTTCTCACAACTTCCGAGCTTGTAGTCATTACAGAAATCATCTTATTCTCACACTTTACTAACTTGTGGTTATTACTGTAAGAATTACTGTTCTTGTGGCCATGCTGCTATGGTATCTGTAAGTGGTTATGTTTTGAGGTTCAGATTTCTGTGTAACTGTATGCAGATTCTGTTTAGTTTGTATAACTGCTGTGTTAGCACTGGAAGTTCTTGACCTCTATGTTGGTTTAATTGTGGTTCCCTGTCTTTGGATGTTAGTGCATTGTGGTTTCTGTGTCACAAAGCTCAAATCATCATCATTTCTTGAACATGACAATTAGTTCACTGCACTCAAATGAGCTTCACACTCACCAGAGCTCAATCCAATAGAGCACCTTTGGGATGTGGTGGAATAGGAAATTCATATCGTCACATCAACTGTGCATTGACATCAGGTCAAAATGGACCAAGATCTCTGAGGAATGCTTCCAGCACCTTGTTGAATGTATGCCACGAAGAATTAAAGCAGATCTGAAGGCAAAAAGGTTCCAACCCCGTACTAGAAAGGTGTACCTAATAAAGTGACCAGTGTGTAGTCTTATCCTTCCCTTTAATCTTTGATGTAGCATGTATGCGTCTTCTTTTGTGAGCTCTGTTTTCCCTGGTTTCCTGCAAGCTTGAGGATTTCTGTTTTGTGCTCAACGTGGACTTTGCCATTCAACTTAATAAAAACTTTATGTGTTATTCTGCCTGCCTCAAGCTTAGGCCCTCTACTCTGCAACCCACAACACATCTAATTATATTTGGTCTCACCCGAGTCTGATTAAGTACAATTTCACTTTTAAAAATTGGTTTAGACATGACTACATATGTTCAAATTAAAAAACAACAACCCAAGGCACAGTTCAATTTAATTTGTAACTACTACAAATTAACATCAGTGGGCTCTCAGTGGTTCAGCAAAAACAGCAATTAAAAAATAGGTACCTGTTCCTCCAGTTGTTGTCGTAGCTTCTTGGCTTTGCTCTGCTTGTAATAGTCCATGATCATCATGGCGGCATAGATCTTACCTATGGTCATGTCACTGGCTGTAAAGGAGAAGGCATAAAGCATCGAGACATTATCTAACTCCATCAAATGAAAAACTATTTTACTGAACAATACCTATCATAGCAAAAAAAAAAAAAAAAGTCTATTGGTATATATTTATTTACTAAGTAGCAGTCAATATGTTGCTTTTACCTTTGTGAATTGGAACCAGTAGGTCCAGTGTCTTCTGAGAGAGATGAGGCCAGATCACACTAATCTCCTTCTGCAGATCCAAATCCATCTGATTTCGATCTTCTCCTCCTGCAGACGCACACATTTAGTGATTTTTTTTTCAGTTTTCCATTAAAATAAATATAATGTATGTCCCTTTTTTTCTAACCTCGGGCTATCTTGATTTCAAGGGCAGTGCGGATGAGGGCCATTAGGGTTGAGGTGAAGTGGACGGTCATTTCATCGTCCACGGGCATGTTCATCAGAACCAGTCTCTGTTGACAGCAGTGAAGGCGTCATAGTCAGTCATAATGCAGAATACCAACCAGCAAAGACACAGCATGGCACAGTACAATATGAAACCTGAGCAGCCACTATTGTTTTGACTAACTTCCATGAATTAATTCATGAATTCTGAATTCTGATGTAGTGGTACTCAAGCCAAAAAGGCAAGCATGTATTTATTTAGTGAAAAGAAGATTTTTTTTGACAACTTTTTACTACTTCATACTTCAAAATGAAAATAAATAAATAAATAAGAGCTAGCCCTTCAGATAAAAAAAAGAGAAATTTCAATAAAATAATTTGATGCAACAAAATGCTTAAAAGCAACATTAAAAAAATATTATTCTTGCCCTCTCTTGTCCTTCTATACTTGAAAGTTAAGAAAAAAAAAACACACACAAATGCAACGGAGCATGCTCACAGGCTCACTCAAACAGCATATACACGTGCTGCATAAAGTGCACAAAACAATGATGTAATAATAGGATGTGGCAGGAGGCACATGCAGACAGGTGGACGTAAGAAACAGAAGTATGAACGACATGAGAACATCTGACAGCAGACGCCTGCAGATTCAGCATGTGGATGTTTAACAATCTTCTCATTTACGTCTCCTATCTGGCTTAGAATAATCAACAGCAATAACAGACTGTCTTTCATCAGACTTAGCGCTCTGCCAAGATGCAAAGCAAACAGGCAAATCATTACTGTAGCGCTAACCATGCGCCAATGGACAAATACTCAAACTTAAAACTGCTTCAACAAGCAATACTGCATCATATAATCAACACAAAAAAAATGCTTTGCATTTTTAAAGTGCGACATACAAAATGATGTTTAACAGCGCTTATCTCTGCTGATTAAAATATGAAGGTGGTGCCTGTTAGTCTTGGTGTTCAGTCTACCTTATATGCCACCTTGGAGGGGCATTTCTTGCCCAGGCCTAGAGGTGGTGACATGTTGGTCAACATCTCATACATGTCAGTGTAATGGATACGACCACTGGGGGCGCCAGGTAGCCATGAAGAATGGGGAATGAGGGAATGATAAAAAGAGAGGAAAGGGAAGGGAAAGGAGATAGACAATGTTGGAGGTGGAGGGAGAAATTGAAAGAAGGTGGAGGCATCAGGAAAGTGCGGTCCCAAGGAATGGTGGAGGAAAAAGAGCACAGGAGGAGGTGAAGGGTAAAAAAAGAGGAATAGAGGAAATACAAGAGAAAGGATTATTTCAAGGCATCACACACAAGGAGAGTAAAGTAGGAGAAATAAAACAGGTTGTTTTCTTTCTATGCGGCCAACGGTGCATAGAAATCTGGGAAAGGAGAAAACCTTGGACAGGATGAGAAAAGGAATGACAGCCTCACTGGATCTGGTGTAAATCTCAAATACTTACATTGTGTTGTGCTGTGCGTGAGTGCGAGGGAGACCGACAAAATACCAGATCCAAAAGGTAGAAAGAGACAGGACTCCCTCAGATTGGTCAATTATTCTATTTAAAGCAGCCTTTAAGCAATTAGAGAAGTGAATTGTATCTATTAACAACTCTGTGGAAATTGAGGAATGTCCTGTGCCTTAGTACCAAAAGACTGAAATAGTGTCATTCTTTTGACCTGATTAAGATGCCCCCAAAGGTCAAGCCGGGGGTGGGGGTGGGGGGTGGTGTGGGGGTGGGGGAACAGTTGGTGAAGGGACGGAAAGGAAGGAAAAGAGGAAGTCAGGAAGGATCCCACATCAAAGAAGCAGAGGGGAGGTTTGTTGACATGGGGGAAACCAAACCTTGCAAGCCACCCTGTGGGGGCAGTTCTTTCCAAAGCCCAGGGGAGGTGAGATAGTGCGTACAACTTTGTACATCTCCTTATAGTGGATCCTACCACTGGAAAAAACATACAAGTCTTTAGTTGTGGTGTAATTACGGACTCGTACTATAGTACACAATGAGGGTGAATGAGGGTGTGCCCTCTTATTTAAAATTTTTACCCCAGCAGTTTTAGAAATTGCAACGATAAACCCGTGGTGACTAAATTCCACATAAATTACGGCAACTGATTCTTAATGATCTGATTTTTAGACAAAGCAGTACTACAACAATAAGACACAGGGTCATCCTCACATTTCCCAAGTTTTTGTAAAAAAAAATGACTTATTTTTATGCTTTACAAACCTCACCGTAGTGGCTACAAATATAATATTTAACAGATATCTTATCATGAATATTACAGATATACCCAGGATGTGATTTGCTAGAAGGGAAGGTGGGTTACTTTTTGGGGAAAAAAAGGGAGTGGGTGCTTTTTTCCCCCAAAAATCACATCATGGACATACCAACCAAAATGAATATTGTAATATGTAAAGCCAGATTAAAAACTGTAATTATCCCCCTGTGCACTCTTCCAGCATGGTTGCTATTTTTAAAAACACTTTCTGGAAGTCCTGTTTTAACCATTTGACCACTTGCACTGGATTTTAACTATTTAACCATAATTTACAACTCCAATTCCAAAAATGCTGGGATGCTGTGTAAACTTTAAATAAAAACACAATGCAATGATTTGTGCATCCCATAAACTCATATTTTATTCACAATAGACCATAGAAAACATGTCAAAAGTTTAAATTGAGAAAATGGACCATTTTAAGAAATAAATAAGGTCATTTTGAATTTGATGGCAGCAACACATCTCAAAAAAGTTGGGACAGGGACATGTTTACCACTGTGCAGCATCTCCTCTTCATTTAACAGCAGTCTGGGAACTGAGGAGAGCATTTGCTGGACTTTTGGAAGAGGAATGTCCCATTCTGAGGATTCTAGCTGCTTAGCAGTCTTTGGTCTTCTTTGTCATATTTTTTGTTTCACGATGCTCAAAATGTTTTGACCTGGTGAAAGGTCTGGTCTGCAGGCAGGCCAGTTCAGAACCCAAATGATCTTTGGCCCAGAGAACATGGCAGCATTTCTGGTTCATGTTCACATATTGGTTTCTTCTTTGCAGGATAGAGCTTTAACCTGCATTTGTCAGTGTCATGGTGAACTGTGTTCACATACAATGATTTCTGGAAGTGTTACTGAGCCCATGCAGTGCTTTCCTTAACAGAATCGTGTTTTTAATGCAGTGCCACCTGAAGTCCCACAGTTTCCCCAGTTTGTAAACACAGACTTTTGAAAATTGGTGAACCTCTGCCCAGAAACTCTGCCCCTCTAAGATGCTCTTTTATACCCAATCATATTACTGTTAGCTGCAAAATGTTCCCCAGCTGTTTCTTTTAGTACCACTTACTTTTCCAGCTTTTGCTGTGCTCGTCCCAACTTTTTTTGAGTGGCGTTGCTGCCATCAAATTCAAAATGAGCTAATATTTTTCAGGAAATAATAAAATATCTCAGTTAAACATCTGATGTGTTTTCTATGTTCTGCTGTGAGTAAGATATGAGTTTATGAGATTTTCAAATCATTGCATTTTGTTTTTATTTTCATTTTACACAACATCCCAACTTTAGTAATTGGGGTGGTATTATCACAATGTGCTTTCTTCTAGTCGTGGGTCTCATCCATGCATGTCTGGAAAAAAAAAATCAGGTTTGAATATTAGAAATTAAACATATCAGATAACAAAAAAATCCATTAATAGAATCCATTATTATCCAAATATTTTTTTTATTGTTTGTGTGTTTAACTACCATATACAAGACCATTCTTTAAGTCATTGCAATGCAGGCTTCACATTTGTGTATCATACTTGTGAAGCTTGTAACTTGCCTGTTGGGCCAGGATTGGCTTCATCCTAAATTCACATATAACTGTCGGTTCACCTCAGATTTTCAGTGACTGCAGAGAAACATTCTTCTCCTAGTGTCAAATTAACAGGCACTATTCTTCACAGGGAAGATTCATGAGAATTAATGATGACCAAAATATGTTTTGACTAGAGGCACACTTGAAGTGAAATATCTCTTGATGGAAGCACTGATACTCTAGTCTCTGAGGCATTCACATGAGTACTTGAACCCTGCTGTTATGCTCTTTAACAAGTGTCAGAGACCAGTTCATGTATTTTCACAAGTTTGTCTTTGCTTTTGAAATATTCTGGGTGGCTACTTTAGCCAAGGTCAATGCTGTATTATAATATAGCTTGGCACAATCATAGTCATAATGCCAGTGAAAGTTCAACTTTTGTGTGCACACTAGCACTTCAGATGAAATATTAATGTACACTGGAGTAAAGACTCAAAGATACTGACCAGGCAGCTCGATCATACTCCCCCCAGATTCGAACAAACTCATCTAGATGGTGGGGACCCAGGATGGACGAGTCTCTCGTAAGATACTCAAAGTTATCCATGATTACAGCCACAAACAGGTTCAGCATCTGAATGGAAAACAAGAGATGGGGAAAGTATGACCTACATATAAATGTGTCAGATACTTGAATGAGAAAATATGATTGTATACAGGTTATGGGTATTCTTGTTGCAAATGCATTAAAGGATTGTTGGGAGTCCTTTTTTTCTTGGGTCTTACCAGGAAGGAGCTAAAAAAGATGAAGGAAACAAAGTAGAAATAGGCAAAGTCCGAACCACAGCTCCCCTCTGGTTCTGTCGTATTTGTTTGAATGGAGAGGTCCAGTTCACACTTCTGTCCCGCCAGACATGACAACATGATCTCCTGCCACGACTCCCCCGTAGCACTCCTGGATACAAACATTATACAACACCAGGGGGAGGAGCACTTATCAGGGCTCACACTGTCCAGCTCACAGTTTATTCACAGTTATGTCTGCCATATGGAAGGTGCAATCAAAGCAAGACTCACCACACCATTTCAGAAACAGCTTTTAGATACACCAAATGTGCGATTTGGTTTTATAGTGGGTTGTGTATATTTAAAGTATTCTGTGTGTAGAAGTGCAGACTGTTTATTCCATTCATCAATTTTCTTAACTGCTTATCCAATTCAGGGATGCAGGGACCTTCAACAGTGTTTGGAGACTGCTGCATGACCACAATTATTGCGGCCGTGTGCAGTTGGTTGCTGCAACTGCTAGCAATCGGCTGGTGACAGCAAAAAAAAATTCAATCCAATTACTGGGCAACCACAGATTTTTCTTAATTACATGGAGGTTGTCTTCTTATTTTTACTCTAGTGTGACTACGCTAATGCCAATAAGTTTTACAGTCGCTTCTTTAAAAAAAAAAAATACAAAAACAACTTTTGCACTGTGTAATGTGACTAAATTCAAAACTAAATTCTAAATAAAATAAAAGCTCGAGGTATATCGCATATAGAAGCTAATAAGCCAACTTCACCAATTGAGTTATGATTGTTTATGAGCTTTAAATGTCTGATTTTTTCTTTATAGCACATGAAAACAATGCTGAACTCTACCATGAGACATCAACACAACAAAATCACTCAACACTTTCTTCCAGTCATCCGTTTCATTATTTGACAGCCTATTTATTTTATAACATGTAAACTCTCAAAGTGTCTGCAAAGCCATTTGTTAAGGAAGTAAGTAGTTCATTGTAGTATTTATCACTACTTGACACAGAGTAGCCCCTGGGACACTCACAGAGCAAAGCCTTACTATTGTAACCTTGCACCGTAATTCAGACTACAATAAAGAAATGTGCTACTTTGCAGTCAAGCTGCAGTGATATTAACTGTGAACTCACATTAGATTACGTAGCTTCCGATAGCGTGTCTGTCTCAATAAATGCTGCGGGTACTGGAGTGTCCTACCTGAATAGTAGCATCAGAGCACCAGAGAAGGTTTTAAAGTTGTTGTGCTGGTTAATGTGTGTCTCCTCATTCAGCCTAATGTTCCCAAACACCTGATTTAGACAGAATTATGCAAAAACAGGGAAAAGAAGAGAAACCTCAAAATGCGTAGACGATAACAATTATTGTGTTACTGTAAATGATTTATTTCACCATGAAAAAAAAATACACTTAGGATGCAGGAGGACACTGCAAAAAAAATAACTGTACATTCAATATGCTAAACACTGACAGTCTTTCTTTGCTACTTCTGACCTGCATGCCAATGATGGCATAGATGAAGAAGAGCATAGCGATGAGCAGGCAGACATAGGGCAAAGCCTTGAAGGACTGAACGAAGGTCCACAATAAAATACGGATGGTGTAGCCTTGTCTTAGGAGTTTGATCAGACGGGCTGCTCGGAACAGCTTCAAGAAACTCATGTTGATGGTATCAACAAACTGTCAGAGAGACACAAGAGACAAAATTACAAGAAGAACTAAATTCTTTGACAGACTCTGCAAAAACATGATCCTGCAGTGGAAATCACTGCCTTCTTTCTGAAACAGAGGTATACTTAATATTGTTTTTATTACCTGTAGGTCTACCACAATCTCAGTGATGCTGCCCAAAACAGTGATGAAGTCAAAAATGTTCCATGTGTCTCGAAAGTAGTTCTGTTGGAACAGGAAAGCTGTTCTGAGTCATTTCCAGAGAGTTCTTGAATTCACTTTAAGGCTTTGTGTGTTTTGTTTCCTCTCACCAGAAAGCCAAAGGCCAAGATCTTGAGGATGCACTCAACAGAGAAGAGAACTGTGAAAGCTGTGTTCAGATGCTTCAGTACGGCCTCATATGCTGGCGGAGCAGAGTAATACTGAAAAAACAAAAAACGGCCAGAGTAAGTTTTTTTTTTTTGCATTTTTGACCACAGCAGCTTTTACTAGCAGTGCAGAGAGACAGGAAATGGGGGAAAGATACACGGGTAAACTGGCGACAGGCCGGGACGCAAACCCGCGCCGCCCGCACCGCAACGCGGCATATGTATGTGGTCGCCGGCTTCACCACTAAGCCACCCAGGCGCCCAGCCGGAGTAAGTTTAAAGTGATCTTAATTATAAGTAAGCTAGAGAAATGATCATTCTCTAACCCATTCACTCCACATATTCAGCCACTTCTCTGATATGTGTGAACTTTAGCCCTGCACTTTGCAGATCTACAGGTTGATGGAAGATTCCTCCAGACCCATAAATAGTGCCTCTGTCTCTGCACCTCTCATCTGTCGCACTATAAAAGGAGTCATTCCTCTAGGGGCGGCGGCCACAGTTAATGAGGTCATGCTAAATAGCAGTGCACGGACATTATAGATCAATATTTAATACAGGCTGAGTCACTGCGCGCCTGTCTGTCTGACTGTCTGTCTGAACAACCAGTACAGTCCCCAGAAGAGGCTGGTTCAGAAAATAAATGGTAAAACATCAGCAGATCCAAATGCAAACATCACAGCGCGCTGAGGTGGTGCTGTGAGACGTGCGCGTTCTTTATTTTACTTTAGAGTGATGCAGCTTGGCTTATTTTAAAACCAAAGTGTTAACAGTCACACTTTCATAACACAATATGTTGCTGAGAAAGGATTCAAGGTGTTCTTTCCTATTAACAAACAGATGTGTGGAAAATAACACACCAGACTAAGCAGTCACTGCAAAGAAAGAGATGTGGTGCAGATAATGGCTCTTCTCCTCTCATATATCACTAATCTAATGGTCCGTTCTCATTAAAAAATGCAGAATTGAATAAGTTCTATGATTTCTTTCCTGTCATTTCCTCCTTTTCCTCACCTTCATCATCAGCACAATAGTGTTGAGTGCAATCATAGCCAGGACAGTGTACTCAAATGAAGGCGACACTACAAAATGCCACAAACGGTACTGGAACGTGTGCCGATTCTGCGGCATGTATCTGGTCAGGGGCTTGGCGCTGATGGCAAAGTCTATGCATGCCCTCTGAAACACAGAGAGGACAAACAGGACAGGCATGTGGGTGATACGGTGAAAACACAGCGGTAAGCAGAAAGAATCAGCTGCGCCCAAAATAAATATGAGAAAAAAAAAGCACAGAAATTCTGTTTAGACAGAAAGAAAATACTACAAGGAAGGTTATAGGTGATTCTAAGAGAATAATTGAGAACAGAATACCACTTTACTTTGATTGATGGGCCATTCTCATGTGGCCATTCTCTAACATTATTGACTGTCAAGAAGAGCTGCATTAACAAGAAACTGCCAAGAACATCTTATTAAGCATATTAAATTTCACCTAGCTGGTCAGATCACTAGGCTGTACCAATACTGATTCCTGCATTTTTTTATTGTTTGAACAGGATGCTATCAGGAAAAAAAAAGAAAGAAAAAAAGCCACGCATGAACAATCACCTCATTCTTCTCCAGGCTGCACTCCTCCATCATCTTATCCCCCTGCTCCTGGAATGTGATGATGATGAGAGCCACAAAGATGTTGACGAAAAAGAAAGGAAAGACGACAAAGTAGATGACGTAGAAGATTGACATCTCCATCCTGTTGCCGTGACTCGGACCTCTGTCCTCTTCTGTCACATCCACAGAGTGCTGCAGGACCCTGGAAGAGCAGAGATGCAATGTTAAACCAATCCTAACACACATGGTAATCAAACCATGACCAACAAGATCCATCTTATATATATCTTCATACATGTCAGTCAAATCTTTTTGAACTGTTACACTTTTTTATGTGTTATAGAAGCTTTTACTTCTGAAATTGTTTTAAGAATTTGTTCACCAGGGTGGAGAGCAAATGCCAGTTTGCCACGTGATTGAGGAAATCATTTTCTGATAGTTTATTTCCTGACAATTAACAAGGGCTGGAACAGTGCAAACTCATGAGCTCCATCAGTGATCGAGAGCCTAATTGTAAGATAAAAAACGGGAATGGCTTTCTTAAATGAATCACATGTAGTAATTTTCCTTCATCAAAGGTCACACTGTACCATAACCAGAAATTTTACAAATTCTCATTAAAAAATGAGGCTTCTGAGAAAGGAAGATGACATGCAGGAAAACTCTGGACAAATTTGCTTGTCCAGCATGAAATTTATCCTGATACAGTCAGAGACTCACTGAGGCCATCCCTCTCCAGTGGAGACTGTGAAGAGCGTAAGGAGAGCCCAGATCACGTTGTCGTAGTGAAACTCGTGCCTCTTCCACTCTCTTCTCTTCACGTATTTCTTGTCTTTTCCGTAGTCAATATAGTAACCCCTGAAGGAGAAGACAACCAAAGTTCATCTGTTTGCATCATTTTTTTTTTTTTTTCTTTGACAGTTGTCATTGTCGTCACTGTTCTTGGGTCCCTTTTCCCCTACTTCTTGGGGGTGTCACCCCCTCCTACCCTTAGCCTCAACTTCACCCAACTTTCCTTTTCACAAAACAACAACATTCATACATCACACATCTGTGTACATATTTAGGTTCATTACTGGCAGTCTTTCTCTGTGTCCTTCGAACTATCGGTACAGTAGAAAAACTTCCCCTTGAAGAGCTGAACAGCAATGACGGCAAAGATGAACATGAAAAGCTTGTAGACGATTAAGATGTTGAAGACGTTTTTTAGAGAGGTCACTACGCAGTCAAACACTGCCTGGAAGAGAGGAACACATGACAAAATTATAGCACAAGATTAGGAACTTGATTTATTTTCAGACACTGATAAACTGGCTATTAACATTTGGCTATATTTATATTATGACTCATTTTGATATAGTCAGGCATACACACACACACACACACACACACACACACACACACACACACACACACACACACACACACACACACACACACACACACACACACACACACACACACACACTTCTCTTTCTTTCATTTGCTTCACTCCTCCCCTGCTTTCTGCATCTGCAGAGAGACTCTATGAGATTTGGAGATCCCACTCCTGACAACAGGTCTTCATGCCTCAGTGCTCAGTTTGCCACCTCATGGGTTATTACCTCATCTGTCTGCTCATTCTGTTTCTGTTCTCTCTGGTTTGCAACAAACAGTTATAAGAAAACAAAGAGCCACTCATATGTAGCATGTTACAGTAGCTAATTCAGGTACAATTCATAATAGGAAACAAATTACAGAAGCAGACTAAACTTGAAGGCCTAACATGGAATTTAATGCTTGAGATCTCCCATGACATGCGGTGGTATATGATTTATGTATTCTTGGTCAAAATTTTACCAAATTTTAACTTTGTCTTTCCAATTTTAATTAAAAACATCACAGAGCATTATGGAAAAATGTTGTTTCTCTGGTATAACTTCAAATGTTTTTTATCCCCTAATTTTTTTAATTAATTAATTTTTTTTTTTTTTTGTGGGGTCAGGTTAATTGGTAATTCTAAATTGCCCATAGGTGTGATTGTGAGTGTGACTGGTCTGTCTCTCTGTGTTAGCCCTGCAAAAGGCTGGCGACCTGTACAGGGTGTACCCTGCCACCCCCCCACCCCCCGCGACCCTGACAGGCGGAAGAAGATGGATGGATGGATGGATAATTTTTTTTTATGAATTACCTCAGAAAAACCAAACCAAAAATAGACAAATAAGGTAACTATAAATAAAAAAAAGGATTTCCAACCTTTAATTTAGGAAGCCTCTTGATGGTCTTCAGTGGTCTGAGGACACGCAACACCCTCAGAGATTTGATGGTCTTAATATCCCTTCCTTTGTTATTTCTGTACAGAAACAGTGCGAGCATCAGTTAATGCCACATTTCAGTCACTTCCATATTTACACAACTGATTTTCCCACCTTCCATCCACTGTCACTATATCAATAGCATATTTGACAAATTTCATTCTTCAAAAATGTAAATGTGTACATTTAAAGTCAGTATTTTTCATAAGAGAGGAGGACTATTTTAGTCTTTTACCCCATCACATTGCTGCTGGTCAATCCCACAGTGACATCATCCACAGACAGATAAAAACGGGAGATGCAAAAGATAACTTACAGTTGATTTAGAGACACTTCAGTGCTTAGACATATGATTAGCTCATGTGAGTAATAAAAATAAATCATGTGACTGACGTGAGGGCGAAGGCCACCAAAGCTCCCACCACTACGACGAAGTCGAGCATGTTCCACAGGTCTCTGAAGTAGGAGCCATCATGGAGGATCAGACCCTGATCAATCATCTGAAGATAACAGAGAGCCATGGAGAGAGTAAGTTAGGGATATTTATGTGTCAGCGAGTCAACGATGAAAGAATACAACCCTTCAACTCGCTGCAATAAATTAATGTTTGTTTCAAGGCGAAACACAGCAGAGGTTTCTACTTCTAACATAAATTATACATTTTTTTCCAGTTTAATTGAAGTGTTACAGTAAGTGGTAAATTACTGCTACTTCAGCTTCTTTGGTACTCAGATATATATTCATAAGAAACTATTAAAAGAAACAATTTTTCTGTTTTGTTGTGTGAAAAGTTGTGCAACACAGTGTATTTTGTGATCTGTTATTGAACTCATCTGCCTAAAGTTCAAAGTTTTTTAGGTTTAGTTCCCTTTGATCAAAACAGGTACATTAACATGTTTCGGCAGCATTCCTTTTCTCGACATTTTAACACAGTAACTCACCTTTATTATCATTTCAAATGTGAAGACTCCAGTGAACACATAATCAAAATAGCGCAGAACCTGTAAAGTCAGTCAGAGTCAGAGATGCTTTAGAAAGATCAGAGCATCAGACACAAAGGGTACAAAGAACAATACACATAAATGAGGTTTTTTTCTTTTACAGGCTGTCAGCTTGCTGCTTAATAGGAAAGTCCCCCTCAAATTATGTTAATAGAACACAGGATTAGCCTCACTCCTCCAATAAACAACCAGGCTCAGTGTGTTTCAGCCTTCATTTGACACATTCATCAGATATGATTGCCCCCCATCAAGTGGCCTTTTGCAAAACAATTTAAGGATTTTTCCCCCCTTCTGTTCTTAATGATACTTAATCTGCTTACCTGAGGGGAGCTAAGAAACCCGCGGTGCAGATAAAGTGTGACTGAACTCATATCTCAGAATGAGAGTGATTAAAAAAGCAGAAAGACTGTAGCATTTATTGAGACATTAATGGAACACCTGCCTCAGACAGGTGGTACATACATCATTATAAACACAAACCTTATTCCACTGTGAATTGGTGGCTACAGGATCCTCAGCGGCCAGTGCTATACTACTGGCAGCTATAACCAGAAGAATGGACATCTCAAAGTACCTGAGGTTCACCACATAGTGACACGCTCGACGCACACTGAGAGAGAGAGCACAGTGGAGACCATGTAAGACAGAGATTGGAGCCCTTTTCACTAAGACGAAGACTGTAACTCTTTAATCATCTACATCAGAATCTGCTACAAGGCTGAGAGCTGCAGCTTCTTCTTTCAACTTCTGAATTGCAGTTATGCTCTGGCGCTGCTGTCTGTAACATCTCACAGTTAGAAAACTTTGCTATGAAGGGCAGGGTCGCCTCTTTCCCTGTCTGGAGATTTACAGATGTGGGCAATAGAGGGGTGACACACTGCACACGATGCTCTGCAGGAAAGCAGGAAAACTTTGTCATCAAAGCAGACTGTTTATTTAGGAATAATTGTAGTAGAATATTTATTTATTCTTTTTTTAACTGACAACACTTTGTGTTATTGCATTTTAAGATTAGTTCCTATTAAATATTGAAGTGGCACAACTGGCCAAATAAAGCAAACTGGAATGAGGATTTAATTTTGGAGATTTAACTCTGGTATGTTAAACTTGTTACATTGTAACCTTTGACTGGACCACCTGTGTCTGCAAGAAGTTAATAATTAGCCTTTAAATGTTACATTTACAACATTAATAAATTATAAATAGTCTAACAGGCTTCAGGGTGTACAGGACCACTCTGGTTCCTGAATTATTTTCTTGAAGAAAAAAAACCTCATCCTTCCCTATGTTTTTTTTTTCACATTCACCCTGAATACATGATTATGCTGCAGCTGATAACTGCTGTTAGCTATTTGATGCAATGATTTTGTTCAAATTTGTAGACTGTAATCTCTTAAAAGTAGTCATTATGATGAGATGATTAAAAAAGTTCTTTCTTGAAAACTGAGAAAATGACATGTAGAAAATCACTGAAATGTTCCCATATTAAACAGCCCCCCCCCCCCCCCCCCTCTATTTAATTGTAGACTTCTGGTTTTACAAAGTGCACTTGAATGCACCATTAATTTTACAAAGCATTTTGAGAGTTTGTGAGAGCCCTGGTTGGTTGAAATCCAAGCCCAGATAATCCAGGCATTAAGGCATTACTGACTGTGAGGTTGTCTGGCAACCAGAAGAGACTCTGAAATCTGAGAGCGCAATTGACCTTCTCATCAAACTCTCTCTACACATCCTTCTAAAAAATGCCTCACTGTTCCTTAAGCTCTGTTCATTTTGAATATGTCACACCAGTATAAACAACATGCAATATTTTGAGCACTATCATTCCCTTATAATGCCAACATTATAAAATGGTCCACATTTAAAAAAGCAGTTTATTTTGAGAAGTGTGACAGACAGCAACTTACGGGTTGTCGGGTTTGAAGATGAACATACTGTCTGGGATCACAGAGTTGACCGGCTTTGTCTCTTCTGCTTCCTCCTTATCCAACTTACACTGTTCAGGGTCCTTACTGTTGACTGCAGAAGGTCAAGAGAAGAAGATGCAGTTTTATCATAGTCTTCCCATTGGGACAGCATTAGCCTCAGAAAGCCAACCTAAAAACTACCAAGTTCAGTTTTTTTTTTTTTTTTCAGTTTTTAATCAGAAAACATCCAGTGAGAGGTGATGAAGTCTAGCAGCAATAAGCTGTGAACTGTGAGGCCTGGTTTAGGTGATGACATCACTCACTGCTTCTCAGAATGCTTTAACTCTGGAGGCTACAATTTCAACTAAATGTAACAGATACGGCATAATGCACACAACCATACAATTGTATCTTTACTCAGAGATAAAATTTTCTGCAGTAAAATTTCTGAACATGCTTTTTCCAGTTTAAAAGAGGTGCAGAGTTTGCAGTTAATAGCTGCAGATCATCCACCTGTATAAAAGGAAAGCAGTCCCACGTAAGCGATCACTTATGAGTTTTCAGACAAAGCAACAAATATGAGCAGCCTCGTCACAAATCATTAGAGAACGCAAGAATGCACAAAGGACCCAGAAATCGCAAATCTGCATTCGGTCCATTACCTGTGATCGTGGAGAGCTCGAGAGATGATTGCACATTGGGCACCTCAATGATCACACTGGAGCTTAGCTGAGATGTATCCTGTTCCTGCGGCGCCTTTTTTTCTTCTTTGTTGTCCTCTGGGACAGCAGACACTTCAGGAGGTTCTTCTTGCTTCTGAGGACCCTGATCACCAGTGTGGCTCTGGTTTTCTGTTGGAGCACTGTTTCCTTCTCCACTCTTATCACTCAGTCTGGAGATGCAGAAAGGAACACATTACTGGACAGATGTGAGCAGCAGCTATCCTGCTGTGTGCATGTCACAGCAGGACAGCTGCTGCTGGGCAGTGAATCTATGGACTGCAAAGCTGGAAATGTCACAAAAGTTTAAGTATCTAGAATTAAGATGAGGTAAGAGTAGTACTCTTAAAAGACAAGGTCAGTGATTGGTCACACAAAATAAAGCTGTGATTATAGTATAATTTAAAAAAGACTTAAAGAAAACACACAAAGACCAATTAAAGCAGCAGTTTAAAGTCACATGAGAAATGTTGGCCTCAAGCCTTTCAACATCCCTGATGTAGCATGAAACGATCAAAATCCATGACTGATTAGACTGGTTCTTATACCTTGTTTAGTACATTATTTGTTGGTTTTGCTAACATGAATAGAGAGATAATCTTATGTATAGGTGTCAATGAATGGTTGAGGAAAGGACATTAAGCTTTTGCATGCTAATAAAAAGAAAAATAATTTCTAACAGCCACACATTCTGTTATCCCTTGTGAATAATTCTTCGCAGTATAGTTCGATTAATTTTTTGCAAAATGCAAGAAAACAAATATTAGATTCTCAAACAGGGTTGAATTTCATTAAAATTAAATTTTCAAAGGGGGCCATAAAGACAAAAATGCTAAATTAAAATAAACAAAAGACAGATATTAATTTGTTATATTATCATAAGTTATGTATTTTTCATTGTATACACATAACATGTTTGTGCATTGCTATATGATTTTTCCAAGTCATGTAATTAAATATTAGCTCTCCTGGGCCTTTCTTGGGATCTCGTTCTCCTTTTCCATTTGATCTTTCCATCTCTCTTTACTTTTATCTGATAATCTCAACTACTAAAAAGACATCTGATAAGCAGCTGTTGGTCTGTCTCTGTCATGTACGGCTGTGTGGCTGTGTGCCTATTCAGCTTTTATTTGGCGAGTGCAGGACAGAAAAACAAGGCTGAACAGAACCAGCAGCAAAACCAGGAAAACAGAAGGATAACTAGACTTGAATTCCATGACTAAGGCAAAACACAGAAGGGACACAGCAGGGGAGCAAATGAAAATGACGCGACCACAGGCTGTGAAAACACCGGACCTAAATACACGAGGATAACGAGGGGAGTGGGAAGAGCTGGGAAACACAGGAAATAAGGAAATACTAATCATAATGACAAGACCAAGGGAAGCAAAACTGAACATGACAGACAGAGACCAGATGACTATCAAAATAAAACAGGAAGTCAGATGGGAGAACAAGGACGCAGACCTGACACATGGAAACACAAGGAACTAGAAATAACAACTGAGGACCAATACAAAAGATAACAAAAAACACTGGGCCACTGGCCCAGGACCATGACAGTCTCACCTGCTCTCCTCGCGTTTGGAGACCTCTCCCTCTTTGTTTTCAGGGTCTGCTGGCTTCTCTTCTACCTTCCCAGGGTTTCTCTTCTTTTCGCCAATGACAGAGCTACTCGCTAGTTGGCTTCCATTTGCAGGAGAAGACCCCTGATTTCTGGTCCTGGTCTGATGGTCACAGTGATGCAGCTCCTTCCTGCCCCTGTTTCCACCATGACCTCCAATGTCTGGAGTCAGTGTCTCCCCATTGTCTGGAGGTCTGAACTTCTTTACTGCCCTGTGTTGCCGCTCGCCATTCAATCTGGGGCTTCGACGCTCACTGACATGTTTATGACTCTGACTAACATCCAGGTTTCTGCTCTGAGAGATGGGCTCTGATTCAGGTGGCTCTGGAATGTTTATGTAGGCAGAATCAGTAAGTGGTACATTTGTAGGATCCACTGATTCTGGCTCCACTGATTCAGGTATGTCACCAGACAGAGCTGTGTCCAGTGGCATATCCATAGATATGGAGGAGCCTGAAGCCTGGTTCTTGGCTGGGGAGGCCAGGGGGTCTGTCAGGTGTTTTACACTCCCTGACGGTGTTTGTTGCATGGCCTTGCGGTGCAGTGACAGCGGACGCACGTGAGCCTGGCTCGAAGGAGGAGGACCATCTTTGTCCTCGCTCGGGTTATTGAACAGGACCTCTCGGCTGGACATCTGGCGGTGTCTCCGCAGCTGGCTGGTCCTCTGCTCCCATACTGACATGGTCATCCTCTTTCCTCTCTCTCTCCTGGACATGAAAGAGTTAGAGGGGTTGAGTGGTGGGGGTGGGCGGCCCTCCCTAACACTACCCTGGGCTTCCTCCAGGGAGCAGGAGTAGGTAGGCCTGCTGCGGTGAATGGCTCTTTTCCTGTACAGGTAGGGCCGCCTCCTCCGGCTTCCCCTGGAAAGAGGAAGACAAGGTAAGACGTCAGCATATGAAGACAGAAAACATGAGGCAAAGTTAAAATAAGGTTGGTGTTAGCATTTAACTTTAAATCTATTTAAAACTTTCTTAATTTATTGATCCAGGTCTGTCAGAAGTTTGCTGCATATTTACAAAACAAGCGACATGACTGAAACTTGTAATTTTCTCCTTTTTTGTTTTATGAAATGTGCATTTGCAGTCAAAACACGTACCAAAAAAATTAACATTACAGCACACAGCAAGTGCTTTGGTTTGATGTTTGAGTGATTACCGTACAAAGAGAAACTTCATCCAACATGAAGTAATATTTTGGATCAATGAAGATGCTGGGTGAAAAATTAAGCCTTTGATTGTTGTGTGACTTTAAGAGCAAAAAAAAAAAAAATACTAAGATGCAAAATGATATCAGTGGAATAGATCTTCAAAAAAAAATGCAGATTCAAATGATGCTGGAGAGTTGGGAGGTACAGGACAGAGCACGAACAGAACACTACACAGGATGAGTCTATGAGTGAGAGATTCAGAGAGCTGAACAGACAGCATTACTTACTGGAGCGTGGACTCTTGTGTGATCCGTGTTATCAATGAGCG
This sequence comes from Archocentrus centrarchus, assembly GCF_007364275.1. Lineage (NCBI taxonomy): Eukaryota > Metazoa > Chordata > Actinopteri > Cichliformes > Cichlidae > Archocentrus > Archocentrus centrarchus. Next base: position 20,632,584 of record NC_044349.1, on the reverse strand, counting down.
ATTGGTTGAAAACAAGACATTAGTGCTTTGTGAGCAGAGACAAAACAGGCCAGGAGACACACAGCAAACTGGCACTTCACACAAAGGTTGCAGTCATGAAAACAACTATCCAGGCTGTTAATGGCATTTAGCAGCTGCTGTGAATTTATTATTCATTGTTTGAGGGGAAAAAGCTATTTTCAGAAAACTGTACAGATAAATAAAATAAAGTATTAATGACATATATATTCTGTTTCCATTGTATACATTGCTTTTTAAAAAATAATAATAATAATAATAATCTCAGTGAATAAAGGATAAATCTGGGTATTTAAATGGATTCCTGATGCTTTGGTGTGTGTCTCCATTGAAGCCAAGCAGCACATTGACAAACAAGATGGTGGCTTTATTAAAAACAGTTAAACAACATTTATAAACATCAACAGTAAGCGCAACATTGATAAAAAGACATCTTGAGTAGACGGAAATGTTCGACATTCTGAGCTACGGTATGAGTACAGGTAGAAAACACAGAGATGGGCGCCACTGGCAAACAAAGAGTACATGTTCAGATACCCTTTGAACAAAACCAGCACATTGGGATGCAGCTCTGAACACCACTGCCACTTCCGAGCACTCACAAATTAGCATTCTTCTGGGACATGCTAGCAGAGCTAACCGGAGGAATTCAAGTGCCGAGCTTCTAAATATTAGCTCCAAAATACTCAGAATACTAAACAGCATTTGAGCGAGGGATTAAAGACTTCACAGTGAAAGAAAAACTGAACACACACTGAAAACACTACCCAAATATTACGTTCTCGGTGAGTGTGTGTACATATAGTTCTGTTTTTCTTCCTTTGATCATGCTGACCAGATGCATGCTGTTCCCAAGGTGAAATAATAATCAGCCTCCAACGTGAAGCGTCTTGCACTTTTTTCATTTAGCAAATGCTGCCATGCAAAGTTTCTTCAGGGTCGGCAGGGGTAGGTACTGGCATAGTTTCACAGCTGACATCAGAGATGAGACCAGGAACCCTTAAAGTTCAAAGTGTCTTCTCTGAATATAGATGATGCCCCCCCCCCAAGTCTTCTCTATGGGCTCTGAGAAGGGCCTGGACCCTCAAGTGGCTCAACTGAAACTCATAAACCTCTGCAGTTTTCTTCTGTTTTGTTCTCATTTTTTTTCCATTGAGGAACTTTAACAAAAAGGGCAAGGTCTCAATAAAGAAAGACAGAGAAAGAATAAATGAAAAACATAATTTTATGTTAATAATCTGGGTTCCCATAGAATCTTCTTCATGCCCATGCAACAAACTGCTTTGTTTCTCAATACACAGCGTGCATACAGAGCAGGAGGTCCCCACCCATGCTCATGCACATGCACTTCCACCACCTATGCCAAGGCAATGTGCAATCAATTTCCGAGGGGGAAAAAAAATCTATTCTGCAAGCTGGAGACCTGGATACTGAGAAAACAAGGTCACAATACTTTATTAATAACATTTTCCACAAGTGAAAACACAATATCTGCTTTGCAGAGCACAGACGTGTATTACTGTAATGGACACACCACCCTTAATTTGGATCCTAAGTAACCCTGTCTCCATAACAACTAGATTAGCACCTCCCACCCCAGAGTGGAACCAGTAACCATGGAGACATAGACTTCAATTAGGAGCAAATTACAGTGTAGAGATCAGGCAGAGGATAGGCAGTAGACCTTTCAGTGGACACGTAGCAATAAGTCTGGAGTGGGACAGCACCAAATACTGGTTCACTCAACAACCACTAAGTGACATTTAACTTTTACAAGCCAGCACTTAGACAGCAACTCAACTTAGTCATCATCTGTACTGATAACACATGGCCTGAACTTATAAGTGTTCTACATTCTGTAGTTTCATTAGTAATCCAACAAAAGACTAGCCACACTTCCTGGTGGATGAAGGGAACAAGAGAGAGGAAGAGAGAGACAGAGGGGGCAGAGGAGAAGGTCAGGCAGGAGAGGCTGCATACAGCACTTACTCTGAAGACATGAAGGAGGACAATGGTCCAACCTCCTTCGCCTTCTGGAGAGCATGCTTCTGGTTGAATGCTGCCTCAGCTTCCTCTTCATCCTGATCAAAAGAAGAAATGAGCAAGAGGCAAATGAACAGCTTTAACATCTGTAATTTTAAATAATGAAACAGAATCAAGGCAGCAAAAAATAAGAAAGGGCAGAAATGGACATGATAGAGGGGAGATTATTAAAACTATTCAGCATTAATGAAGAGACTCTTCATTGAAGAAGAGACAGCATGAAGAGAAAGCAGTAAAAGCACATTAGTCCATACTTGTTTTTTTAATTAGCCTTTTTTGTTATTCATGTTTTATTACCTTTGTTAGCTCTTGTGCATTGGCAAGGTTGTCCACAGCAATGGCCAAGAAGACATTAAGCAGAGTGTCTGGTTACACCTATGTTAAGGACTCACACATTAACTTATTGTTAAAAGACAGATGCACTGCAGTACTGCAGACAGGAATAGAAAAAAACACTCTGCACTTTTGCAATACCACAGTGATGTGTCCTTGGTCAAAACTGGTCATAATCTGACCACAAAAGCTGCAGAATGGTAATGAGACAAATGGCCAGTGGGAATGTTGTGTCCACGTCTAATTGTGATGTCATCAGACCCTCTCTTACAAACCAAGAAACAGGGATGAAATGATTGAAATGAAAAAAAAAAATAAATCTTTTTAATATGACACTTCATCAGCAATACGCTCTATACATTTAGGGATGTAGACATGGTCAAGATGACCTGCTGAAGTTCAGACTGATCATCAGAATGGAGAAGAAAGGTGATTTAAGTGACTTTGAATGTGCCATGCCTTACTACCAACTGAGCATCATTTAAACCCCAAAGCCTACCAGAGTATCGTTGCTGACTATCCCTTTATGACCACAGTGTACCAATCTTCTGATGGCTGCAGGATAACACACCAGGTCACAGAGCTCAAATCATCTCAAACTGGTTTCTTGAACATTACAATGATTTAACTGTATACAAATGACCTCCACAGACACCAGATCTCAGTCCAGTAAAGTACCTTTCGGATATAGTGGGACAACCTACAAATCTGCAGTAACTATGTGACGCTATCATCTGAGGAATGTTTCCAGAAACTTGTTATTAAGAATTAAGGCAGTTCTGAAGGCAAAAGGGGGTCCAACCCAGCACTAGCAATGTGGGGTTGAGAGCAAGAGGTTGTGAGTATGAGCCCACCAAATGATACATAGCTTTTTGCTCTTACCACTTGCAAATAGTCTGTATATTATTTTGGAAAGAAGTGGAATGAAGGATACAGTTTCCAAAAAGAGTGAGAACTATAAAGTAGACAGAGGACCACATGCCAGACTTTACTCCACCTTGGGAGCGAATACCATTGTACATCACTTCGTTCCAGTCCTCTCCGGTAAGGATCTGTGAAAACACACCCACAGAGGCACACAATCATGCAGGGCTTTGCTGATGAGTTCACCCCTTAATTCCCCATTTGCCAAAAAAGTATTAATACACCTACATATTTTGATTAACAGTAATAATAAAAAAAAAAGTCATGTAGCAAACAGACGGTTCATTTGCAGACCTGAAAGACGGTCATGATAGCTGCAGGAAAAGTGTCAAAGTTTGTTGGAGTGTAGTCTTCAAAGATGAACCTGTGAAAAAGATGCGACATTAATGATTGAGTCCATTCAGAGAACAAGGACTGTATGCCCTCTGCTAATCACATTTATACCCATGTCTGTCCAGACTTGAATTTTGACCTTTGGACATTTGTGTGAAACTTTGTGATAATTGATGAGTAATTCTCGAGTTCTGAATGTATTCTGTAAGCTCGTTGCAACCTTGACCTAAAAAAATTTGACCACTTAATTTTCCTTAAGTCTGGATGTGGATGTTTGTGCCAAAATGTAAAGAAATTCCCTCAAGGGACTCCTAAGATATTGCAATCACAAAAATAGGAAAGACAGATAACTCAAAAATTTAATGCATCTAGACATAACTGCTGTCTGTGCAGAGGCATAAAATTCAGTCTACCAATGACAATCCATTGTACGACAGTCTGTTTGACAGACTTTGATTTTTTTTTTTTTTTTTTTTACTTTTTTGTTTTGTATTCTGGAGGTCAGTTCATTTACAAGGACATGCTTGTCTACCTCGGCCAGCTTTTATTGAAGCAGCAGCTTGTGGGAAACAGCCTTTGACTCAGGGGGGAAAGCGAGCAAGAATAGCTGTGCGTGTGACAAATGTAGAGTCTTAAATCTCTACTGAACTCACACAGTGTCTTGGTATAATAAAAACTCTGAATGGGTGATAGGACCATCTAGTATATTTATTCTCATCTCAGTTCAATAAATAAGAATCTACGACACCACAAAGTCTACTTTATCTTTATTTTTATGTTTCTGAACGTAAATTTACTGGGCATCAAACTAAAATTAAATCACAGAACTACAAGAGTTTGAGTTTTTCTTAAAGGGGTTCTATTATGTTCATTTCCTACTCCATATTTCTATTCTTGGACTCTAGTACAGTAGCTTTGCACAATGACGCTGGTCAGCTGATCTGCAGTCTGAAGCAAGCTATTTTAGTTCCCGTTAAGGACACATTCTGTTTAAGCCATCTTTCTTCTGGTTGGGTGCTCCTCACAAACACAAGGCTTCATGAGCAGATGAGTGAGGGTGATCATGGCCACAGCTCTGTGCTGGGAAAAGCATGTTAATAAGGATAACCTCTTTTTATGACATCATAAAGATCCATAATTAAAAAAAAAAAAAAAAGTCTGAAATCACTTGTTGATAGCCACCTGAAGTCTTAGCTTTTGTTTGAGGATTACTTGCAAATATATAGAAACTATATAGAAACAATATTAGAAACTTTGGCCATGTTTAATATGAGCTTCTGCCTGTCCACAGTATATAAATGACAGAACACAAGAAGAAGGAATCTATCTGTCTTTTAAACATTACCTTCCACCAAAGAGCTGCATGCCAAGGAGTGCAAAGACAACAATGAAGAGAAAGAGAAGGAATATGAGGGAGATGATGGACTTCATGGAGTTCATCAGAGAGACAACCAGGTTTCTCAGAGACGCCCAGTACCTTGAAAGCAATCAAACAACACATTAGTGTAAAGGAGGTAAAAATGTGCACCTTTTGGGTTAAGGTTTGTGCAGTCTATTACCACGAAAACATCTAAAGAATGCGTTTACAGCTGGAGTATGAAAAATATGTAAAATAAATGATGTGCATATGTGAACAAAGCTTTTTTTGTTTCTCAAGAGGAAGCTACTAAATTTTTTTTTTTAATCCCATAAACAACCACAACTGATGTCTCTTTTGTTAGTGTTGTTTAGGTTTGAAGAATACCAGTGTGAAAATGAAAAATAAATAAATAAACAACAACAAAACAGGATTATGCAGCTCAAGCAAAGGGCGTTTAAGAGACTGTAGCTCACTCCTCATCCCTGCTAGAGGTTCAAAACTCAAAACAAGTTCAGAAACAAAACTTGCTGAAGGGGGATTGTGTTTATTGGAGATTGGGTTAGATCAATTAGGAAAGCCCATAGAAATGCACGGTGGGTGAGCCAGGTGTCAGGTTTTAACAAGGAAGTTGAAGGACTGTAATAAAGACAGAAAACCTTTGACTCTGCTACACTGATTTTAAACTGTCCATTGTGAATTCAACGTTATTATAGAAATGCAAATGAGTGGCACACTGTTAAAATGCAAGCTACTTATATGGGCACATAAGCACCAGGTGGTTTGCTCTGTGGTTTAGTATACAAAGAAAGTAAGGGGATAATTAAAAAAAGAATCCCTCCACATCACAAGATATCCCATATTAGGGCAATATTTGGAAAACTGCACCCACACATTACTAATGCTGCTAGCCTTTGGCCAACAGGGAAATGTCTCTTGTAAATAATGTGACATCTCAACAGATGGCAAAGAGTGAGGAAATCTGCAGGACTAACTTGGTGATCTTGAAGATCCTCAGCAGACGCAGTGCACGCAGGACACTGATGCCAAATGAAGTGCCAGGCCTGAAGAAACCCCACAGCACTTCAAAGATGCTGCCAACAATTACCTACAGACACATGTAGGGAAGTTACACAGAGTTTAAAAGAATAGCCTGTTTCTCAAAACAGGACAAGTGAACAGATACAGCTAGTACTGTCATGAAGAGGAGAAAAGGAGAGGCAAAGATGTTGCAGAGAAAGACTGATGCAGCATAATTTAAGAAGACAAGCATCTGAATTTTCTTAGACACAAATACGAAGAGAGGGAGGCAGAGTACTGACACTGCAGTCAAAGCAGTTGAAGGAGGAGTGGAAATAAAGACGTGGGCCCAAGCTGTACATCTTAAGGAACATCTCAGTCAGGAACAGAGCGAGGAACAGAAACTCTGCATAGTCTGGAACAACAAATAACAATGTTAAAACCTCGCACAGACCATGACATTGTTGCTGTTGTTATGTGCGAACTGCAACAAAAAAAGCAGTTATAAATGACAGCTGTTGCATTCACATGTGGATACATGTACACGTGTTAATATGTGCTTTGCTGTTTTCTAGATTTTCATTTCTTTCAGCCATATGGGACTTTTCTGCTCCCTCCTTTTAGTGAGGCATATGAGGAGTTGTAATAAAGCCCTGTCTTTATAAGTTTTGTTTATGTTATGTTTAGGTTTCATTTAGCCTAGACTGATAGCTCTTTTTTGGTTGTTAATATCATGTTAAAGCAATCATTGTTTTATGTTTTGTATAACTGTCACTCAACTGGTGCCTGCCAGTGGAAGCTTGTAGAGAAGAGTTGTCCTTTTTGTCTGCTACAGCCCATCTTTTCTTGTTTTTTCTCATACTGTCCTGAAGCTTAGTAACAGATTTGTATTTTTCTTTTCTTTTTGCTGATATTACTAGGAGCAACGTCAATTGTTGCTTTTAAAATTGGGCAATAAAAGATTTGAAACTGGCCAAATAATTTCCCTGTGTTCTTAATCTAGGACTATGCTGATCTCCTTATCACACCAGCACAGTGGGAGTAAAATGATGTACTAACCTCCTGAGCACATCCTGTGTTTTAAACTGCTACCAAAATGATTCGTGACTCACAGAGAAAGTTGGACAGCCATAAAGGTTGATTATGGTGAACAATGGCGACACACAATGTGTTGAGAGCCACAAGGCTGAGCACAGTCCAGTAGAAAGTCTGTGTCTTCACCACACGGCGGATGGAGATGCGCAGCAGACGCTCCTTACGGCGGAAATATGCTGTCGGACCTCGCTTAGCACTCCTGATACTTGTTCTAGTCATGGGGATGCCTTGGGGTAAAGATGTAAGATGTAAAAACAAATTGTAGTCTAACAGATCTAGTACAACACGCTCCCATTTTGAGTCTTAAAAAAATATGCACTTCTAAAAATGCAGCAGAGCTCAGTGTGCACCTGCTGGTGTTTGACTTTCTGTGCCCATATGTCTGAGCTTGTCTGCACTCCCACTCACCCACAGAGGAGATGTCACCATACTGTTCCTCCCCTGGTTGCCCTTGATGCACCACATCCATGCCTCTCCTCTTGATGGTGGTGGCTCGTTTCAACACTGCAGACAAAGCATGCTGAATTTTAAAAAAGTCCCAGAACAGGCTGTTCATACTGCACATTTTATAAAACTTGAGAAATGACACTGTGAGGGCAGTGACACAAGGCTGATTTTTGGGGACTGTGGTCAGAAAACAGCATTAACTATTTGCTTAGATCGCTTCAAGTCAAAGTACTGATTATTTTGAGTTGAGGAAGTGTTAAGAATACTCCAAAATAGCCTTGTGCACAACCACCCTCATATTTTAAAAAAGAAAAACAAAAACATTTTAAAGACATTCATAGTTGGACTGAGGCATTATGCAAGTGTGCAATGAAAAGAATATGAAAAAACAAATGATGAGAAGAAATCAAAGTGAGAGTAATATGCATGTCAGGCTAATGTCTGTGAAGTTTCAGCTAAAAGGGCAAATTCAGCTCAATAATGCTGCAGCTAAATGAGACAAAAATGATCATTTAATGTTAGTGCAATGATCCAAAAAGCTGAATGCAAATCCTCTGATGCTTCTTCATCATGGCACACCATGCTCCAAGGCTACTTAACAGTCCATGCATTCCTCTTATTTGAGCCGTTATCAAGTGCTCCCATACAGCATAAGCACACACCGTGCAGTGCACGCATGCTGGAAGTGGACGTGATGAGCCTGTTTTGACCTTTTCCCTAAAGGATGTGTTTATGGTTACCTTTCATCTTGTCCTACCCTTTCCCACACCTTTCCACTATGTTGTGTTTTCTGAATCTACTTGCAGTCAATATTTGCTCGGGGACTTTTTAATAAGCCACTGATCAAATGAGCATGTGGGCACACACGCACGCACGCACACACACACACACACACACACACAAGTGTGTTTTGCTATCTTTGTGGGGAATTTCAATTGACTTCCATTCATTTCTACAGCCTAAACCTTACCTTTACCCTTTTCCTAACCCTAACCATCACATACCTAACCCTAACCCTAACCTAAACTCAATTCATACCTTAGCCCTAACTCTGACCCCTGACCCAAAAACAGGGTTTCCCCTTGTGGGGACAAGGTTCCAGTCCCCACAAGGAGCAATTGGTCCCCACAACGTAGTATATGTCAGGAAAATTGTCCCCACAAGGTATTATAAACAAACACACACACACACACACACACACACACACACACACACACACAAGCACATCCATGCTGATGCATTTTGAGACTATTGGTTACTAAGGCAACTGCTGTGTACCACCTTTCTTTTTAATCAAAGCTATAAGAGCATCTGCATTTATTGTCATCACAACAGCTGGAGCCACTTTGCGTTTCTACTTGAATCTGCGCTGCACAATTAAATTCAACAATGTCAGTTTGTCTTTGCATAAGTAACATCCTTGAAGGATATCTTTTCCATTTTCTAAGTGTTTGTTTGTTTGCTTATTAGTGGCTGTGTGTGTGTGTGTGTGTGTGTGTGTGTGTGTGTGTGTGTGTGTGTGTGTGTGTGTGTGTGTGTGTGTGTGTGTGTGTGTGTGTGTGTTAAAATGGGGTGTGAAGTGGATTAGGCAAAATGCAGAAGAGAGGACGGTTCTCACCATAGACACCACCTGTACTCCACTCTGGGAGCTTCCTGAGAGCTGCCAATCAATCAACATTTAATAAAAGCCCTGCTGCTGTAGTGAGTAAAGGTCACAGTAGAGTTGAGAGGGTCAGAGCAGCACTTAGCTACCTGCTGGCCACTGTGTCATGACAGGTTTAGTACTATCAGTGCTCTGGAACTAAGAATTGTTTAGAGAGATGTTGAGAGAGTATGAGAAATTTCTAGATATGCCCTACAGCAGCAACACAACCTAGGATGCTCATATCCTGAACTTATACACTGTACTGTACATTTAGCATTAAATGTAAAGATGGGTTTCCCCTACTTTCATGTGAGCCTAACGCTAAAGTCATCTCAGTACATTCTCCGTGTATTTAAAAGATGGACGTAGCCACTGTGATGTCACTCACTGGTCCTGTTTTAAAAACCTCAAAAAAAAAGCATTTTAGCTGCTACCATCTTGGTGTTTTTAAACCAGATGTGACGAGCAAAGGGAGCACTGCAAGCCAACACAATAGTGCTTCGTTTGTCACAATGACACACCCTAAAGCATACACTGCCATCTATTTTACTGTACATGGGATTTTCCAAATGAAAATTGTGTTCAGTAAGACTTTAAACTAGAAATTGAGACCAACAGGAAAATGTTTACTGAAGTCACACATCAAGTGACCTTGATGGATTGTTCTCACAGACTTTCTCTTAAGGTAGATTTACGGTGCTGCGCTTGTGCCCGCATTTGCCTACAGACAGCTACAGACAGACCATGTCTACATGTTGTGAGTGTTTACTGCAGTACTGTAAATCCTGCATTATACAGTCAGACTACTTTTTGCAACCAGAAGAGTCACCCCCTGTTGGATACTAGAAAGAATGCATGTGTAAGGCAGCTCCACATTGGGTTTCACTTTTCAGATCAAGAGGCCACATCCATCTCTTATATCTATGCTTTTGAAATACTTCTGAGCGAAATGCTTACTCAGCATATAACAGCAAAGAAGTATGGGAATGTAATTATTTTATTCATAAACTGAAGTACTGGACAAATTTAAGCTTTGACTGGATGCTAGCAATGAAACGTCAAAAGATGACCAAAGTCATTAGGAGTTCTTCTGCAAGCAAGAATAAGCCATTATCAAATCTAATGGAAATATATTCAGTACATTTCACTGAACTATTGTTGAGATGTTTCAGTGTGGATTAGCTTGAGCCAAAGCACTGGAAGCCAAAATGAATAACCACAATGAAATGTAATGCATTTCACTGGAAAGTGTTTTTACTTCTATATCTGTATCTTAAATAATGTGTGTCAACCTAAAGCCAATACAGAGTTTAAAACAAACAAACAAACAAAATAATAATAGCATATGACTGAACAGACTTCCTGTAGCATATTTGCCAGCCAAAACTGAGACAGCATGTACTGCAATGCTGGGATAGCAAAAGGATCATGTCCACAGTGAAAACAGGAAAAACAAAGATCTCTGTTGACTTACCATCGAGGGCAGAAGGTCCTGGATTTTTATTCTCCTCTGCAAGCATCACTTCCTCTAGAAGAAAAAAAAAGAAGCATGGTAAGAATTGAGCTGCTGATGATTCAGATGAAGGAGCTATATTGCCAGCTTTTGTAATATATTTACAGCATATTTGTTGCAAAACAACACACTTATATATTGCTTCAGATATCCCCATGTTCCACAATTGGCAGGATTAGTCAAGTTTAAAGTGAAATATTGATTTTTTTCTGTTCTCATTAAGGAAAAGCTCATCTGTGACTGGGACTAAAGCCACCTGCTCTGTCAATCCAGGCCCGATAGCCGTTGAGCTCCCTCTCAATCTGCTGTTGGCGTCTCAGCTTCATGAAGGCCCTACGGTTTTCAACTCTCTCTCTCTCCTTGGCAAATTCTCTGCAGAAACAAATAAAAACAGAGAATTATTTATTTACTCTTTGAGGCCAAAGGAATTTATAGTCACCAGGACAAATAATTCCTCTTGGTGAGTGAAGAAAAAGCTATTGTTGTCTTGAACTTCTCATTCTTCATCCAACTGTAGAAGCAGAGGAGAGGAATTCAAGGGAAATATTGTCTCTCACTCACTGCAGAGATAACAACAATGGATCCTGAACTGACCTTTCTGTAAACTCATTAACTTGCACTAGACACTCTGTAGTGAGACTGCACAGTTTGATTTGACAGCAGCTAGTTTGTCAGTAATTCTATTTATTAGTGAAAAATCTAATCTAACCTGCAAGATCTTAAGGTGAAGCCATAAAGATATAGGCTTGGGGCCCCTGAAAACCAGAGACCTAAACCTGTGCCTGTTAACAAACCAAACTACACAGTAATTCTAGTTTGAAAAAAATGCTTACTCAAATCAGGAAGAAGCCCTTTGAATTTAATTTTCTATTCTAAATCCTCAATTTTATTCAAGCTTTTTATATGACAACTTTGAGTGAGACACTATTCACCTGGTAGGTTTTCAGTGATCATAAAACTGCTGCCTGAAAAGATAAGTACAGTGGATTATATCCCCAAGAATGTGTTCTCAAAGGTACTTTTCAAGGTCCCTGTGAAATGTGTGACATGATTGAACATCTCTGAATTTTAGTCAGTTTAATTCTGTCTGCCGATGACACCCCTCACTTTGTTTCTAGCTCACAACTGTTTGATAGAGGACATTTGAATCTAGAGGGCAAGACCTAGAAAAGGTAGTGAATACAAAAGAAAAAAAGATTTTGAGGATCTAAGAGCTAGAAAGTCTTTTAAATCTACATCACTCTTACAACAGGCTGAAATCATGATGGATTTAAAATGTCCTTGGACCTACCCAGAGAGGACTCCCAGCACCAGGTTCAGGACAAAGAAGGAGCCAATGATGATTAGAGGGATGAAGTAAAGCCAGTTCCAGCTGGGGCCCAAGGCATCGTCGGTCTGAAACATAACAAAAAAAAGTCTTAGCTAGATCAAGACAGGTTGGAGCATGACCCATGCTGCCACAGGGAAAGATGACAGAAAGACACAGGTGTAAGCTTCGAGGCTGAGCGCAGGCAGGGAACTGATACAGATAACATGCCCACAGATCTGTTCTTGCAGAGAAAGTGTGGGGGAGAGGGGAACAGTTATTCTTCATGGACATCAGTGGATAATGTGTTTTCTTTATGTTAATATGACTGGTGTTTATTCATGTGACTTTGGAATTTGTGCATATAGCACAGGTGCATATTGTTGTTTGGACCCCAGTAATTCTGTATGATCAAGAGATCAATTTCAGCAGCACAGTAGCACTGATGTCATCGTTTTCTGTCCTCTGTCGGTCCTCACTCATTGGTAAAGCTCATTCACCATCACTTTAGACGACATAATGTAATCAGTCTGGCAAATCATATGCCTTCATCCATCTCAATAAAACTGAAAGAGCAGGCAGCTGACCGCAAATTATGCCCTGGCACAGCAGTGTGTATTGCTTTACTGAGATAGAAGCAAAAACATACTAGCAAAAATATACCATTAAAGCCGAGCTGTGCATGCTATGCATCCTTTCTTTTCGTTTTTCTAGTGTTTTTTTTTATATTAAAACTAGGTCAAATAATGCAAATCCTTTAAATTCCACAAGTCTTTCTTTGAGATCTTTTTTCCTTGTTATTAAGTATCAAACAAAATTTGTTACAAAGGCACAATGTGCTTGATACAGATGTCATTGGAAGCGATGCAGCATCTTCTCATCTTCTGTCTCTTACAGTAGGTGATAGGTGACAATTGCTGGCTTAGCAGCCAGTCTTTTACCCCGGGCCATGCTGTGTGGTTTGGCAGTGTCTTGCTGAAAGCAGCAAAATCTTCCCTGAAGATGTCATCTAGAGGCCTGTATATGCTGCTCTGAAACCTTTATAAACTGTTCAGCATTAAGCCAGGGGCCCTCACAAACATGCCAATGCCATGTGCACCAGTGTATCCCAATATCAACACAAATGCAGGCTTTTGAACTTCATGCTGAAAATAAGCTGGATGGTTTTGAGCCTTTTAGAATCAATAGTTGCTCAGTGATGTGGGTCAGGAGGATGCGACATGATAAAACTGTCCACCCCATGTGGTAATATACATAAATGACAACGAGTAGACATAATTTAGATGAACATACACAATCCTTAAGAATAGACTCCTAATGATACAATTATTATAAATAAAATCTCTTTTCCCCCCTTTATTATGTATTACACATAATAAAAGATTATAGAGTCACTTCTAGAGTCAATTCTAGCTTAAATTTCTAAATGTAAGTTTAAACAACTCACAGGGCAGATGGCTTAAAATTCAAACTGAGAGCTAAACGAAATCAACACAGCCCTTCTCTCCACATATTCTCCATGTACAGGTAAACTGCATGAGCGAGATGAGGATGCAAAGGTTGCTGACATCCACTCAGCAACCATTAATGTGCTGGAGCTGAAGCTGCTTCTGTTCATTGGGGTTAATGGAGTCTGAATTGTAACAAACTACTGCTCAGTAATTTGCAGCAATCCAGCAAATTATGAATGGCAGGTGCGTGTGCGTGTGTGTGTGCGCGTGCGTGTGTGTGTGCGTGTGTGTGTGCGCGTGCGTGTGTGTGTGTGTGTGTTAGCTATCTTACATTGTAGAGTACTGTGGTCCATCCTTCCATTGTGATGCACTGGAAAACGGTGAGTACAGCAAACAGGATGTTGTCAAACTGGGTGATGCCATCATTGGGGCCGATCCAGGTATCATTGCAAGTGTATTTGGGTGGACACTGACGCACACCACATGGAAACTCAACCTCAGATGAGTCCATTGTCTCATTTTCTGAACATAGAGGTGTAGGAAAAACAGAGCTACAGTTAGACCAAAAAAGGCAACAACCTGGCCTATTCCACTTTAGGAGTGAGTATATAAAGCTAAAACCAATCAATGTGAACTGTCTAGTTATCTGATCATCTATTGACCCACAATATTCACTTCAGTCTGTCTCAGTTATCAAACTGTCCATTCAGCTTGAGCGTGACAGGAGCAGCTTGGAGGTTAATGACAGCTATGAATGTACAATGAACCATTGTGCTGGCCTGCATTGTTGGTTTTAATTATACAGAAGAGGGTTTGGTTTGATCACATCTCCAGGTGCAGGCTGGCATGCCGTGTGTGTGTGTGTGTGTGTGTGTGTGTGTGTGTGTGTGTGTGTGTGTGTGTGTGTGTGTGTGTGTGTGTTTGTGCGAGTGTGTGTATGCATTTGTGATTATGAGAACAGGAATAGTACCTAAAGAGGTGCATAAACATTCATGACACTAGTGCGCACAAGCAAAACACAATAAACAGCAAAAGAATGAGATCAGACCTGTGTCAGTCAGTTTTCTATTCATATGCATGCTGCATTTACAATCATTTAATACTCTCCTGTATTTCATTCACGCCTTTGGAAATGTTGAGACAATGTTGTCTTTTTGAGTGCAATTCAAAAATGTTGTGTAAGATAAATAAAATATCTTAATAGCCAATAGTGACATAAAAAATGAGGTAACAGAAGCCTTGTGTATATGCATATATTCCCACGTTCATCTCTATGTACAGCTAAGCAACAGACTTGTCAGTTACTCGGAGAGAAGGTACAAAGACTTCTTAAAGATAATACCATGAACTACTGCAGTCAAGGAGAAAAGTCATTGTATATATGAGTTTAAATATGTGTACTATCTATGCACAGCTTAACAGCCTAAAATGTCTAATGATAAACTCTGAATGACTGTACCCAGTATTCCACGCTCTGGTATGCAGGTGTAGTGCAGTTTGCCGCTGTAAAACTCTAAACCGATGATGGCGAACATGAGGATTGCAAAAAAGAGCAGCAGACCAATCTGCAGCAGAGGAACCATGGCCTTCATTATAGACTTCAAGACTATCTGCAGACCTGGAGGGAGAGCACAAAGGGACCAAAAAGACATATAATCAGAATACAAAATATTTCAGCTTTACTTCATAATAATAACTGAAATGCACCAGTTGAAGCTTCTCATAACATCTTCAATCTTAGTCTGTTATGAGGGTAACCAGAATATTGTTTGGAAGTCAACTTGGGGCAAGAAATTTAATGTAATTAATTAATTCACTTTTTATTTATGAGTTTTTGTTCAGTCGTTAGAAGAGAAAAACAGAAGATGTATTTTCACTAAAACCCTGCTTGTACATAGGTTTAGATTTGTCCCTTTTGAACTTCTTTCTACTAAAAAATGGCTCCTCTGTAAAGTGTTGCATGTCTGTAGAGATGAACAAGGACATGAGGTCTGAAAAGATGTCTTAATGTGATTGTTATAATAGTATTGATTAGTCTTCTAGAGGGCTCTGAGGCCATATCTCAAATAAAAACAACAGCTGTCCTTATGCCAATACCAAATATCAGTATTTGCCATTATAAAGGTTGTTGCTTTTAATTCTGTCACTTGCTTAAGCTTGTCCATTAATCCTCTTCGTCATGAGCAGCCTGTGTCTACGTAGATCTAGATGAAAAGGAAAACTACAGGATATGGATTCATGTGAAACTCACTGGGGATGCCCGAGACCAATTTGAGAGGTCGAAGTACTCGCACAGCTCTCAGCGTCCTCAAGTCCACTGAGATGTTCATGTGTGCCCCTGCTGCAGCCAGGATCCTTAACAAGCAAACACATGTGCATGTGTAAACCCACGCAAACAGAAGAAAAAGAGAAAGAACAGGACCGTCACTGTTTTGCAGATCCACATTAATACCACAATTTCATGCTTTGCAGGCTGTGTGGAGCTGTGTCAAAAAAATAAAAACATGAGGCCACCGCACACAGTGTTGGAGGATGGCTGCAGTGCTTAGATAGCGCCTGTGATGACGAGAGGGTCTCCAGCAGGCAAAGAACACAGAGAAAACAACAACAAGGATGATTTAGGGGACTTTTGGCTCTTTCTCTATGTGTGGGAGGACGACTGTGACAACTGCTATTTAGGAGGAGAACAAAGAAAGCAGCTCCATCGAGAGAAGGCAGGACACTCTTAGGCTGGAAGGACGCAAAAGCTCGTGGACAAACACATATGTGGACACACACACACACGTTACAAATACGCCAACCTTTTATGCTCTACACAAAACCCTTCACAAGTCTCATTTTCACTTTGTTTGTCTTGTTTTCTCTCCTCATCCCTGCCGCTCACTAAAAAACACCTTTGTGGCCTTCAGTCCTCAGAATGATGTGAAAGGAAAAAAAAAATTGTGTCTGGTGATCTCACCCCTGGTCTCTCATTAGTCTGCCCTCTTGCTTCCTTTTTCTGTGTATCCTCATATCTTGCCTTTCATCCCTAAACTGCTCTCTTCCCCTTTCTCTTGCTCTCCTTCACTACCTGCTATTCAACCACCTTCCCAATTATACTCCACCTCTGATTCTTTCTGTTTTTACATTCTTCACTGACCTGAGCACAAATTTATTCCACTTTCACAATGATGCCTACAGGGTGAGAGACAGAGATGAATGAAGAAGTGAGGCATAAACAAAAGAAAAGTAGAGCAAGAGGATATGAAGATTTCAGGCTTCTCTCAGTTCCAACGCTTCAGCTTATAAAGTACTTATGATCATAAAGTAAAGACATAGATAAAGGTGAAATAGAATTTCTAAGCTAACTGATAGGTGGATTATGCAAGGATTATCACAGATGATTTATGTAGATGACTGGTATCATCTTTATGTGCAGTAATTTGCTCAACAGTAATTGCATACTTGATTATCACACAGCTAGAAACACAGCATCACAGACCCAATTACATTTCTGTGATAGAGTGTTGAGAATTAGTCCTGTCTGTAGTGTTAGAAGACAAGGAGTCTCATCTGATTTAATTATGAAAAGAAAGGGAAAAAAAGAAAAAGAGATGGGGGATGAGGAGATGAGAGAAAGATTAAAATAGCTCGCCGTCATCCATGCAGATATAGAAATAGAATTATGCTCACACCTGTAACCACTCCCTTTTCATCCCAGTCTCACCAGTTCACCAACACTCTGCTTCTTCCTGTTTTCTCCTTTCTCCTTCCCTCCTTTTAATCCAATCACTCGCTCCGGTCCCTCTTGACACCGTTGCCATTTCATCCCCGACTTCCCTCATCTTTCCATCTTTCTTCAGCCCATTAGTCAGTCCTCGCTGCTCTTTAGCTGTTACGGTGATGAAGGGTCTAAAAATGGCTCGCTCATTCAGTCCACTGATATTCAGTGGATTTCCTGGGCCCCGTTTTCCAGCATCAACCATTTGTAGAAGTTAGATTGTGTTTTGAGAGCTCGATGCAACCACAGTTATGAAAGTCCAAAACCATTTTTGGGATGAGAAATCAAGCAATTTTAATGTTTGTGCGAACATTTTTGCTTGTTTGTTAGCTTGTGAGACAACACTTCTAAATAAGATATCACAGCTAAAATGATGTTTTCTTTCTTTTGCTAGCCTGTAGCCCTTTCACATGTTTTATTGGACAGTGTCACAACCACACTAATTGAGCAGTGGCAGTTACTGCTTAAGCCTGCAAATACAGAATAGATATAATATGAACATTAATTTAGACCATAAGAATATCCTTTTCCTTTAAAGAGGACCCAGATATATGGAATCTTCTTTCTGCAACTGAAATGTTTAATTATTTTTTTTGGCCATCTGTAAGTTTAGGTTATTAAATTACAACTTACTAACTCAAAATGCTGAGAAAATAACTCGAACCTGGCGCAAAAAAGTTTTTTCAGTGGCAGAAACAAGGTTCCATACAGATATATTTGATGGTGCAGAAATGTCCCAGTTTTCTAAGCTCGTGTCCTGTTTTTGTCCCTGTTGGTTTCCAAGGCTCTGTGTAGAAGATTGTTTCAAGTTATCTCAATTTTGAGTTATTTTCTCAGAAGAGAAGAGAAGAGTTATTTTCTTTGACTTATGGATGGCAAAAAAAATATTATTTATTTATTTTTGGAAACACGCTTACATCAGTCTCAGTTTTGTTTCTTGAGTTTAGTTAGTTCTTTCATCTGTTTTGATTACATTCTTGATCTTTTCAGTTCTGTGCATCATCTTTTCATAGCATTGCTTGTCAATAAAACTCCATGCCCTCTGGAGTTCCTGTGTCCACTTTTCATTACATCTGACAAACTGTTTTCTAGCGAGAGTTACTCCATATTTTTTGCATGTACTGTGTAAATATACTTTCCCAAAGTGAGAAAAGTGTGAAGAGGTGTCCTGTTGAAAAGGAGAGTGAATTCATATTATTTAGTATAGTATATAATAGTGTATAGTCTTAATAGTTATCTACATTATGTTACATTTCAAAAAATCATGAAATGCAAGGCTTAAAAAAAATTAAATATATAAAATGGCATTTTTACACACTGTGCAGTGTTATACTCCATTATGAAAATAAATCATAATCAGTTCTCTTTCAGATGGTAGTGCTTTGTGGTCTGAGATACACAAAACTAAAACTAAAACTTGTTTTTTCTTTTTGTTTCTTTTTTTAAATTGGCTTTTTGGTTTGAATGGCCTCCTAAACTCCTCCGTGAATCGCCAGCTTATCGTGGTGGAAGGGTTTGTGTGTCCGAGTGATCTCAGGAGCTATGTTGTTCCAGGGGCTTTGCAAGTGCAAGCTCCTACAAGCTGTGATTATTAGTATTAGATATTCACGGAATTAAATGATTTACATTTCACAGTCCAAAAATCTAAATAGCCTATATGAGATTTATTTGGTTTATTAGAAATTAACCAAAATATAGATGTGTGAAAATGATCCTTTGACTAACAACTCCCTCTGTCACATGGCTTTGTTTATTCATAACTGTCACAGACATATTGCACATTACAGCCGTCTGGTTTTTTGGCACTGCCTTTATGATGGACATGAGGAAGGTGAAGGTTGGGCTCAGAAAGTGTCACATTTAAATCATCCAAGGGAAGCACAACACATGGCCGACTTGGCGCAAAGAAGTTGTTTGGCACCTCCCCGTAGTCTTCCTTCTCGATCATGCAGGAATATTCATTTCTAGAGGCATTAGCCTCTATTTTATTCACACACAACATGAAATTGTCCTGAGAAAAGTTAGTTATAAGCATTAGTTAAAGGATTAAATAAACTAAAATAAGTGTTTGTTCTTCAGGTGTTTTTTTTTTCTAATAGTCTTAATTTTAATCATATTTTTGAAAAGAAAATTCAAGATAAAACCAATTTTGGAGCCTTTCACAGGACTAACTACCGCTTAAGTCAATGGTGGTCAATGAAAGGCTGTTTCACAGCTGGGGTCCTAAGCTTATGAGGGGGTCTTGGGAGTTACACTCACTAAAAGCCTTGTGATAATTTTTTAGACACCCTAACCGATCTCAGGGACAGCTCAAATGTGACAGGTGGCTGGTGTTTCTGCAAATTAATAAAGTCACTTTTAGTCACAGGGACCTGTCAGCCAGAAAAATGCGTCTGTTCACTGTGCCCATATCTGCAAGGGTTATGTGAGCCACACTGTAGTGAACTGAGTCGATCCCCTGGTCAGTGTTGTCAGCCATGATAAGTGAGTAACAATGACATACCCTGGAGAAGTGACAGCTCCCTGCTGCATGACAAATCTGTCGTGACAGCTGTCATGCCGTGATACTGATAACGTTGAGACTTATGCTCCATGTCACTGTTGAGCTGTTAACTAACATGATGTGAGCACACCTGGATATTGTAATGACATTAATTGTACAGCATACAGGTTTAGAGCTTTGGAGTTTTAAAATTACAATCCAGCAAAAGAAATGTCTGCTTTGTTGTTCTTAAATTATTAGGTCTTTTGGAACAGCTTTAAATTTTTAGCTTCTTAACACCATGAAACACTAATGCCAAAGGGGAGATGGTAAAAATGGACAACTGTCAAATGATGCCCTATAAAAATCACACACAATTCATATTGCAACTTGTTTATTTGACACTCCTTGGATCCTCAATTGATTTAAGTTAACATCTCAGGTATGTTATCTAACATTACTGAGAGCCATTCCTCCCTCAAAGCATTTGCTATTTCTCCAATATAAAGCCTTGCTATAGCAAGACCATGAAAATCAAAGGTGTTACAGGGAACATTAATAATGATTCCCTCCCATTGAAACCCCTTTGCCCCCACAGCCCATCCACACAGGTGTTTTCACTTATCCTGACTGATGAAAGCTCTTTTAAGAACTGCGGAGGCGTCTACAAACTGGGCTTGACTGACATATCTCTCTTGGTCCAGTGAGCAAGAGAGAAATGTCCCATGTCCACACAGGGAAATACAACAGTAAAGACACCAAAGAAGACTGGACTATTTATACACATGAGAGTAATCAGGGAATTGGGCCCAGGAGGGTAATGACACACAGGTGTAGACAATAAGGACCATAAGACTGCTGAGGAAGTAAAACTGAACACAAGACACCAGAGACACATGATTACCAAAATAAAGCAGGAAAAGAATAATAACTGAAACCAGGAAACACAGTAACTTGACAGAGCGAACCACTGAGGGGACTGACAGAATTAAAAAATTTTAACCATTAACTATAACTAAAATACAACCAGGGCTATAGGCTCTGAAACCGAGTAAATCAAAATGCACACAATAAACAAAACTAAGAAAAAAAAAACCCTAGGACCATGACATCATCTTCTGGACATTGTTTCAATAGGAAAGACATCATCCATCATATTTTTAAGGAATCTAGAGTAAGTACAATCAGATTCTCTGCGCCCTGCACTTCTCTTTTGCTAAATCCTTTCAAATTCTCTGTCACACCTTTCTTTGTTTTTAATGCCAAGGAAAAGTGATGTCCCTTGTCCCTCTTTCAGCCTGCTTCCCATTTTGTTTTGAAGGTTAGCTCTTTGTGTGGTTTCTATGTCTTTACTTCACACTTCTGTTCATTTCCTGCACTCATTAGCATCTGGTTTAGCTCAAATGTCCCTTATTATTCATTGTGCAACTTTTTGTGTGTGTCCTTGTGTCTGTTTTTTTTTAAGTTGATAAAGAATAAAGATAAAGCCTATATCCTCAATTCATCTTCTGTACAAAATTGTCGTGATTGCCCTTACTTCCTGGAAAGAAACCAACAGAGCATACAGCACATAGTCATCACTGTTTTAGTGTGTACAATTTGCAGTAGATTGAATCAGGAGGAGAGACTCCATAACATACATGAGGTAAAGCTAAGCTGGGAAAAAAAAGCATTTCAGATGAAGATTTTATGGGATTCTATCAAGAAAACTGTGGATATGAGATGATAAACATTAATTAAAGATTAAGGTAAACTAAGGTGAATCAGAAAGCTTTTTCTTGTCATTTTGCTATTTGTAAGGGTTTTCCAGCATGAAAGCGTATTAATCATTATTCAAGAAATACATTGTTAAGGCACACTGGGTACTGGAAAATATCACATATATTGTAACAGATGATGCTGCTATTTTGTTTTATTGTCACAGTTAATTCTTGGCCTATTTCTTCACTGCTGGTTGTGCTGCTGCTATTTATTAATGCTACAAGCTGTATAATCACTTCAGTTCCAAATCATCCCTCTCTCTTTCTTCACCTAAAATCCACTTAGGAATTTGGCAGCGGAGGCTCCAACACAGTAACTCAGTACAATAAAATATATATGTACAAATGCATTTCTGTTTATAGTTTATAGATTGGAAAGAGAATTCTTGCTGCAGGAGAGCAGATTTTGTCTCTACCAATCACAGCAGTAAGACTAACACCATATTTCTGTGAATTATACTAAATAAAAGAATAGCTTAAGTCACTCTAGTATCTTAAAGTAACACCCAGCTGCCATGTTGTCCCTGCAAATATCCGCTCTTCTTATGCGTCCCTGAGCAAGAAGCTACATCCTTTCAAGCCACAGATTTGAAACTTGAACAACAGAGTTGATATGGATCTTGCCACTCAACAGCTGCCTCAAAGTTTTTCACTTACAGTGCAACACAGTCCTATCTGTGGAAGGAAACAACAGCTGAACATGTGTTTATAAAAACAAATCACATGGTCCTTGTTTAGGGAGATGTCAGATTCTGCAGGACAATCAATTAAAACAGCTGCTCTAGTGGTCCACAGTAATGGTGGGTGGTATACGCACAGGATTGTCTTGACAGAATAAGGAACTGTGTGGAAAAAACTCCTACTGCCCTGCTCTGGTTGGTTTAGTTGATATAAGCCTCTATGCCTCCCACGGTGTACTCACTCATTTTTAACTCCCCCCTCATTTGTCCTTTTTATTCTCTCTCCTTCTCACTGAAACACACAGAGAAAGAGAGAGAGAGAGAGTGCAAGAAACCCATATGTTCGCACATAAGAAATTCAATTTGTTATGCAAGATCAATGGATAAGCGGAAGAAAATGGATGGCTGGATTGAAGCAAGATCAAATGTTGCTGCTCCTTAAATCAACAGCCTGAGATACTGGCCTGGGTTTATCAGTTAAGTATCAGACTGCATATTGGTTTATATGTCAGTGAGCTAAATGTTTCCTCTTTGGCCAGAAGGAATAATAAGTATGGGTAACTGATTTAGTAGCCATCTGTGAGCGAATGAAGAAAGACAGGGATGCAAGTGAGAGAGTGTGAATGAAGGAGAGATGTTAATTTAGCACAATGCACACGAGTCAGTTCACCAACACTTTTGACATCGCATACACTCTGATGAAGCATGAATGATCAACTATAGACCTGAAAATTACATGTTGCATAACATAACCACAGCATATTTTTTTTTTTTTTTTTGGGGGGGGGCACAATGTGCTGGAAACATTCCTCAGATTTTAGTCCATATTGATAAGATAGCATCACACAGTTGCTGCAAATTTGTCAGATGCGGATCCACGATGCAAATCTCTTATTTCACCATATCCCAAGGGTGCTCTATTGCAGAGGTCCCCAACCCCCGGGCCGTGGACCGGTACCGGGCCGTGGGACATTTGGTACCGGGCCGCACATAAAGAATAAATAACTTAAATTATTTCCGTTTTACTTATTATGTGCGCCTAAACTATATTTTATTTTGAAAAATGGGCGGATTCGCTCCGTTACTTCCCTCCATGACTTCCTCTTGACGTGTCAAGACGTTTCTGCTCACATGATACGTCACCGCTAAAATTAAACCCAGAAGCTTCAGGCCTGTCTAACGAAATCGGTTGGTTGACCTACATAACGCTTCTTTAAATTTTTGAGTGCTCAACAAGAGTAGAAAAGCGCTATGTAAGAACTAGTCCATTTACCATTTTTATTTATCAACACCGGGGATAGCAGTGAGGTAGACCCAGCCATCAAACTGACTGCCCAGCGCTTGACACCGCGGCTCTGCAGCCACGCTCCATGTGAAATCGGCCGAACCCAGTCAAACCAGAAGCCAGCAAAAATGAGTATCAGAGAAACAAGCTCAGGGGGCTTACACTGATTCAGTGTTATGGTGAGTTGTATTTTTCATGCGCTTTATACAGTAAAAATCACCTAAGTCGAAGTCGCACAAATCGGGTTTTCGCTCTAGTTGGATGGCATCTGCAGGTCCTGATTTTTCCTAACATTAATTCCAATAAAATCATCACATAAATCCGTCGGATATTCGCCTACCTCGGATGAAAAATCTGGTCCCATTGTAATAAATTTCCAGTTAAATGTGATCGCATAAACTGGATGAGTTTAGCGCTAAAACCCTCCTCAGCTCCTGTCCGCCCACTTCCATGCATCGGCTCGTTCATGCACAACTACACACACACTAACAACGCCTGGAAATTGTTTTAGTGTTTATATCAGTTCATTTCACCGGGGACAATCGTGGCAAGTGTAAGCTACAAACTTGCACTTACGAGTAAAATTTCAGATTATAAAATTTGCAGAAGCAAATTCATAGATGAAGCAGAAGCCATTGCAGCGAAATTCGATAATAGACCCCAAACTGGGCCATTTGAATCCGACTGAGGTGATTTCTACTGTATTTGTTTTTGCGGTGTATCTTATTTTGAAGGCATGTTTTACCATGGCTCTAACAGCTGACCAGGGAGCGCTGTGGGCAGAGAGCCTGTTATTCATGTTGAGGCGGGATGTTACGAGAACGCTGCTGATAGAGTTGCATACGAATACAAAGTGGATTCACGTTTTTTATTATTATACGTAGAAAATATCACACTTGGTTATGGTCGTATCATTTATTTTGACGTATTTATTCGCCACACCTTAAAAGCCGGTCCGTGGAAATATTTTCTAACACTAAACCGGTCCGCGGCTCAAAAAAGGTTGGGGACCACTGCTCTATTGGATTGAGATCTGGTGACTAAGGGGTCCAAAATGTCCCAAGAAGATATTCTCCACACTATTGCAATTAAAGATGGTGGTGGGGTGAGTGATCACAAGGCGGGATGGATCCATGGACCCATTTCCTGTTGTTGATGTCAAATTTTGACCCTGCCATCCGAATGTCACAGAAGAAATGGAGACTCATCAGAACAGACAATGTTTTTCAAATCTTCCATTGTTCAGTTTTGATGAGCCTGCATGAACTGTAGCCTTGGTTTCCTCTTCTTAGTTGAATCTCTATTATAATATAGGATTTGTTTAGAAATTATTAAACTTATAATTGATTTATTATAATATTAATACAATAATAATAATTATTGGTCTTATAATATTACAATTATATATAATATAGCTGGGATAGGCTTGAGTTCAATGTTCTCTTTTGTCTAAAGCCAATGCAACATACTTCTTGGCAATGATGTGACAGCAATGTGGCTTAAGGAGCTCCTTTGACACGGACTTCATATTGACAGTGACAAAACAGAGTGCCCTCAAAAAACCCTGAGCACCATCTAATGTCTATCATCTGTAGTTTGTAGCTTTTTACAAACCTCAATCCCACTTATACAGATACTGAATATAATCTTCTAATGCAAATTCACGCTTAATTGACAGTCAGGTACTTTAATTCTGTTATTTCCTCCCCAGCCAGACTCAAAGTGGGTTTTTTACAGGTGAGGATCTCAGGAGGTAAGCATAGTGTCTGTTTTCAGGCTCACTTTAATCTCAGTCGTTTCTTGAGCCAACATAATTGTTGATTCTGACACCTCTCAGAAGACATGGTGAAAGCAAAGACTCACACATACAGCATATAATTGCTGTAATGTAGACAGTATGCATTTGGACAATTAAAAATGTAAAAATTTTTGACATTGAAATATGATAACAAATCCTGTAGTGAGGTGCCAACTCTCAGTTTTAACTTCAGCAGGTTTTCCATACTGAAATGATGACACTGAAACAATGTTAGATTAGATTCAACTTATTGTCATTGTGCACACAAGGCACACAACGAAATGATCGTTCCAGATCACCCAGAGATGAGCATCTGCGGTCATGCAGCCAGAGACCGACGCTACCATTAGGCAATGTGGTTTAAGTGTCTTGCCCAAGGACACAACGCAGCGCAGTGACAGGGGCTCGAACCAGCAACCTTCCAGCTGTAAGGCGAGCGCCTACCCACTGCTCCACTGCCACTACAATGTTCACAGAGTTCTTTCTTCTTTTTTTTTTTTAGCTCTTTAGAGGTTCTAAAACAACTGAGTGAAATTATTAGGTATATTAGGTATTTTTGAATTCAGATTTAAAATAACAATACAATGTTCAGCCCATACAGTACTTTGCTTAATTTTTCAACTTTTTATTTCTGTACTCAAACACTAAACTCAACCATGTGCTACATTTGTTTGCATTATTCATTAAGGATTAAAGGTTTGATATAAATTGTTATACAGCATCTCTCAAATTTGATTGGATGACAGACACAGAAATTTTGAAAAATGCGCCCAGTAACACCTTTTTAACCTTTTTAAATGTAACCTTTTTATTGATGCATTAATATATTTATACCCTTCTCCTTTGAAACTCATTCAGTCTAAATATAAATTAGTGTCCAGATTTAGCCAGTGTTGCATGATATAACTGTAGAAATCAAACTGTGACATATCATGTAAAGTAAGGTGTATTGAAGCGCTGGTAGCATGTGTATTTCATCCTCTCTCACTGCCAGTAGGCCTTGTTCTCGACACAGAGAATGAGCTGACACCTGCTGCACATCCATTTCTGTTTGTCTCTGAAAAATGCAATTTCATTCTGAACACCGACTCAACAAAAATAACAGTTGTGGGTTGACTGTACTCCCTTTATATTTTGTCAATCAAGCCTTCTACCAGACCTTGTTCAGGGAAAATGTACGACTGGAAATGATTTACTGCAAGCATAAATTAAATTCTCACAAAAAGGTTTGTCTGACTTAAATTGAATTCGTGAAGACAAATTGTCAGGTCACAACCAAGAAATGGCCCTTACCGTCCTTCGGTTTGCGTAACTTTCAGTTATAAATGGAATTTAATTTGACTTCAGTTCCTTCAAAACGAAGAGCCACTTTGATCTCAATGTAGCACCTCATCCTCTCTGATCAGATACCAGACTAGACTGCATAAAGACCCTTGACATGGTCTTTGTTTCACAGCCAATTCATCCTCTTTATAACGTCTAGAAGGATGGAGATGCAGAGAGAAGAAGGGAGGGCATATAGAGAGTGAGCCTGGCTATCAACTTCCTCAGCATCATGATCATCATTCACTGCCTTGATTTGAGATCACAGGTAAAAGACCACCTCTACACTGAGGATGCCATTTGAATGTCACTAACTGCTCTGTCTGTCTCTCTTTCTCTGTCTTAATCATGTTTCACTTTGTTTATTTGTGAAACAAAAGACAACTGAAATGTGAAAGAAAAACATTCCATCACTCTGTCTGATCCCTTTTTTGTTACACACATAAACATACAAAGAACAGGTGTATCTTCACTTATCCCCATCAGACTATCTGCCCTGCTCTGACTAACTGTAGAGACATTGACCAGGGAAGCAGCAGGACTGGAGCCAGTGACAGCCTGACCTGGGGTGGGGTTCTCAGTCACCACGGTAACAGCTCAGGGGGACATATCCACCCCTGCTATGTCTGAACTCATCAATCGATCAGACAACAGATGGACAATAAGACTGGAGAGGACACGTCTGTGTGTATATGTATGTGTTTCTGTGTGTGTGTGTGTGTGTGTGTGTGAGAGAGAGAGAGCATGAGTTTGATATAGTCACTTCTAACATGTGTATGAATGCCAAACAGACATACGGCGTTGCTGGCTAAAAGACACGCAGTAGTGGCACATTTGGTTCATATGCATGAGTAACACTAATACACACACACAGACACACACACACACACACACACACACACACCAGACAGACTGTGTTTGCAGCCTTCAGTGAGTCAGGTACAATGATAGGTGTTCACAGCTTCTCTAAGATATTAATTATCATTTAAATAGTGAAGCTCACCTGACAGAACTTAGCTAAAGGAAAGAAGAAGGAAAAGAGGCAGAAAGGAATCAATGTGGCAAAAAGTGAGTAAAACAAAAGAAATGAAAATTAAACAAAAGGCAAGGAGAAAAAAGGAAGTGGAAACAAGTAAATAAGGAGGGCTGAGAGGGAGCAGATGTAAGATTTAAGACATACATACAGACAAGGGACGGAGAGAAGAAATTCTTTACAATCTTCACTGATATGAAGCCCTGATGCAATCAATTTGAAGTTCTCATGTTAGCTTTCCCTCCTGGCAAGCAGTGGTAATAGAGTAGAAATACAGATGCAGCCACCTAATGTTGCCGCATCCAGCCAGACGTCGGCCAGCTGAAGTCCAGCTCCCAGCTGGCCGACGTCCGGCTGTCGTCGGGCTGGAAGTCCCCCTCCTTCTCCTGGGCGTATCTACTTTCCAGCATGAACACACCCCTTTCCCTCAATTGTAGACTGTCACCAAAAGGTGGCGCCTTCTTAACAAAAACGTTGAGTTCTGTGATTCAAAAAAGTTTTGGTGAAGTATCAAGTTTTGAAAACCTAAAATAGATGCCTAAAATTTTTGTCAGTATGACCTTTCACACATTTCCATTGCGAATCACCAAAAGATTCCTTTGTTTCACTTCATCTTTTAACTAAATAAGTAAATAAATACAGTAGGTTAAAAAAGAAGCGGTGCTGCGCTGAGCCACCCCGGTCTCACGGCAGTTCGTGCAGTAGTCACGAAATTTAATCTATTGATTCGTGGCTCATGAACACGAATTCCCTCTTTTTTTCGTGTTACTCGGCACGACTTCTAACCTGCCTGAAATGCAGTGGGATAAAGTTCGTGCCTCTGAGCACGGCTTCTAAGCTGCAGTATAGTTTTTTTTTTTGCCCCCTGTCCCCCTTTTTTCCCCCCTTTTCTTTTGAACTGGAAGCTCAGAAGCTGAATTATGCTTTTAATTGCGATCCTTAACCGCCACTTTTCCTTTTGACATGAATTTCTCCTCGTTTCATTTAATGTGGGGTGCTGCTTATGGTTGTAACGATGACATTTGTGGGGCTTTTTAGGTCTAAATTTATATTTACGTGTTTATGGTTAGTGCTATATTCGGTGTCCAATTTTTTCTGTGAGTTCCGTGGTCTGAAGCCGTTTTCCCTCTGTGTTAAATCCATGAACCAACGATGAATAAATAAATGAACTACAGTACCCATCACCCCATCGGCCGTAACCATGGTCACGCGTATTCCCGTTGCTGTCCAGCTAATTGCATTAGTTCACCCGCTTCGGGTGTTATCAGGTAATTACTGACTTTATTAGCGGTTTTCAGGCCTGTAAATATGGGCCAGCAAGGGCCGTCTGCACCTCGTAGTCAGTCGAGAAGGTAGTTATCGTTCTAACGGAGGATCACTGACAGAGAAGGACTACAGACGAAGGACTACAGAAGAAGGACTACAGAAGCCATGCTCGCTGACTTCCGGCGGATGCTGCAGTGTTCAGGTAAGAGGATTTCAATGGACAGCGTTTATATAGTGATATTATTACGGCCGTGAGTTCAATAAGCACTTGAAATTAGATTAATGTGGTGTAAGAGAGCGCTGATATCCCAACTCTGAGATGCATTTGTAGAGATTATTGCGGGTTTTGCCGTCTTTGAGACGCTAGCTTAAATTTTCTGTGCAAATGTTAGCGGATATCGTAGGAAAGCGTTCACTATTTAAACAATGTTATGACAGAAATATGAGCTTCTGGACTTACTAGTTAAGTAAAATGATTATTTTCAGCCACAGATTCCAAATAAATATCCTGATGAGCTTCAGTGCATCCATATTCAATATCTGCGAGTACAGTGCTTCATTTAATCTGCACTGAACTGACCCAGGGTTATCACAATGTAAAATAAAATGATACTGGTCTGAACACAGTTGCTGGATCAGGTGACCCTGAAGCCTCTCTTAGTTATGCTGCTATAGGCCTAGACTGCTGGGGAGGTTCCCGTGATTTCTTTATATTCACTGTAAACAAACCTTATATTTGCAAGTTTCTTATATTCACTATTTAAACAAAGAGCAGTCTGTTTATACTTCAGACTGCTGGCTTACTTGTGGTTCCTATGATACTTAAGAGTAGAATGGGATGCAGAGCCTTCAGCTCCTCTGTGGAAAGAGCCTTGAGGTGACTGTTGTGATTTGGCACTATACACATAAAACTGAAAGTCTGGCTGCCTTTAATCCTCTGTGACAAACACGAGGATCCATGAAACCTGCCAGCACCTGAGAATGAGCTGAAACTTGCAGTGTATTACATTCCCATCATGGAGAAGCTTCCAGACTCTGGGAATCCTGTCAGTGAGCAGGGACTGATTCACTGTCCTCAGCTTTAAACAAACCCAGTCTCCATCTCAGGTTTTGACTCAGCCTGCTTTGGAGTCACTAATCTAGAATCATCAGGCTACTTACTTTCAACACCATAATTTTGTTACTGATTCAGTTTATAAACCTGTTTTGTGCTGCAGCAACAATCAAACATGTCCAGTTCATACATCATTGTAGTTTGTGTCTTTGCTCTTTCAGAACTGAATTGGAAATCCAAAGGTGCTGGAAAGCTTCTTCTCCAACCCTCAAAGCCAAACTTCACCCATGAGAGCTGACAGCATGCAATCATTTTGAGAAGTGACACTCTCATAAATAAAGGTGAGCAATGATACTTAATGTGTACTTTTTGATTATCATGTTTAAAGGTTTGTCATTGCTCACAGTGGCCTTGTATTCATTAGGCATTTCCAGAATAGTATCCAGCAGTTTCTTGTGAGCTGAGCTGAATCATTTTTCTTTTAATACATGTTTAACATTCACTTGAGTATTACTTGTTATACATAACTGTGGCTCTGAAACAAAGGCTCTCCTGAAGGAGAAGAAGAGAACCTTTAGATCAGGAAATAAGGAGGAGCTGAGAGCTGTGCAGAAGGATCTCAGAAGGAAAATCAGGGATGGAAAAAACACCTACAGAAAGAAGATGGAGGACCAGCTACTGCAGAGCAACACCAGTGGAGTTTGGAGAAGCTTGAACTCAAGTTCAGGCCACAAAGCAAGCCCACTCTGAGACTTAGAGTAGAGTGGGTGAACAACTTGGACCACTATAACTACCAGCATTTTCACACTACTCCTTTTTCTACCAAGCGCCTCCAAATGGCAGTTTACATCTCATTAGGCCACCTTTTGTTATGTACACGGGGCCAGTAGATCGGAATGTGTGTGGGATGGGTGTGGGGGTGGGGATGGGTTACCACTGATGACCCAGGGTCGCCAGGTGTATAAAAAGCCAGGTCACAACACATATTTCACCTTTAATAAGAACAAATTTGTAATTGAGATCCCAGATTTGGAAGAGATGTTTTGTGTTCTCCGTGCTTCAGGTTCACAGCAGATGGAAGGAAACTCAAACAGCCACTAATGTAGCCGTTGTGCTGACTGTAGACTGAGGGATCTCTTCAAATTGTTGTATTCCTCCTCTTCCTCGTCACCCACTGCTTCAGATCTTGCTGTCACTATCAGACTGCAGCAGTTATGTTATTTAGCCATGAAACATGTCGTCACCCTCCCTTGATTTTTTTCAGGCTTTTCAGAAAACACAAAAAACTGAACCGAATGTTGAAAATTTAATTTAGACAAAAATAAAATTTTAAAAATGTCTTTGACCATTTTTTTAGGAGGGTGACGATATATAACCTTGTTCAGCCTGTTTAGGAATGCACTGAGATCAATAACCTAATTTCCAACGCAGATCTGGAGAAACAGCAAAAACCAACAGGACCCTACACAGCCACAGATGCTGCTCCAGAGCTAGAAGTTCTAAACCATAAAGACCAACCTGGGAAACTTGCTAAGTGTGACAGGTCCAACATAACTCCAGATACAGCCCAGCCACAGGGTAAACCAAATCTTTCAGATAATGACAACAGAGAACCAAACGCACCTCCCTCCTAAACTCACCAGCCTGCACCAACCTGACATTTCTCCTCCCTGAGTTAAATAGATGAATGGAAGTTAAGTGGTTACAAACATAAAAACCACGGGTCCACAGACAGGAGCAGTGAGCTGAAATCAGCACAAAGCTACCTGAGAGGCTGTATTGAACTACTATATATAATTTAATCATTTGTCCTGACTGGTTTCACCTCAGATGTTCTTTCTCCTTTTGGTAGATTTCTCCCACCTCTGTTTTGATGCCAAGAAGAAGAAGAAGCTGCTTCAGAGAAGTGGGCTTCATGGTCTCAGTGCACAGCAACATGTGTTTTCACTGCCACAATCAAAACATTGAATAAAATCTATGTATTGTTGTTTGGAAACGTGTCATATTACTGCATGCTAAGGTGTGTTATTAAAGAAAAAAATGAGTTCTATATTTCTGGTTTGATGATATCCGAAGCTTTTGATTCAAAACGTTTATTTTCCACTGCACAAAATATTTACTGTTGCACATTTATTTCTCATAGGGATTTTTTTTTTCTTTCCATATTTCAGTCTCTGGTTCTTGAGAGTCATGGCTCTGTCTGGTCTCTGACAGAGATCCTTAAAAATATTATTGGAAAGTACCTATTAATTTTACTTTCAAACAGCTTTATGTGAATGTTATCTTTTCATTTATAATTTTTAATATATTGATCACAGTGTAGTGTACCGTAGAGGCATCCAAAAATGATGAGACTGGGCTGCTTGTGTGTGATTTGGAAGGTTTGTGTCTGTCTGTGACTCTGCAGAGGTTAAAGCTGTGATCCAGTCTCAGTCTCTGACTGAAGGTTGCTGAGACTCTGATTAGATACACAATGTGAAGTTCACAATTCTCTAAACAAATAAAATGGTAATGACAAACATGAACATCTGTACTTATTTCAGAGACATGAATGTTTACAAACATAATATTTATTTTAAGGATTGGACTTCATAAAGCGCACTGATGTTAGAGTGTGTGTTCATATTTAAATCATTTTGTAGGCTGAAATTGTAACGGTGGACCTGAGATGGTCCAGAGAAAGTAAACACATGTTAATTAGAATAATAACAACAGACTGAGACAGACAGCTGTGAAATGCGCACACAATGACGTCACCTCATTCACTGCTAGCTACATCGTATCATTCATGATCATCTATGTAAACAACGTTTAAAGAAGCCGCCACAGCTCTGCGGCTGTAACTGTTTCAAATCATATATTTTTGCTCGTTTGAACTCTGAGGATGTTTTTAAAACGGTCTTAAAAGGCTGTTTCTATGGTGGTTGTCACGGACGCCTCAGTAGCTTCTTAGGCTAACCTGGCGCGTCCGGTTCCTGCTGCTAGCTGTCTGCCGCAGGAAGGCTGCGTCCCATTTCAAAGAGCCGCCGCTCCGTCGTAACTGTGGCTCAAACACCACTTTATCCTTTAAGAAAAGGCCTTTTATAGCCATTTTGGTCGCAGTTTTGATTATAAAATAAAAGGGAAAATATAAACAAACAAAAAGCTTAACATTGTGAAGACTTGGAAGAACAATGTGACACTGATGAGAGGATAAGGCTTCCCAGGTCATTGCCAGGCCAAACCGGCTGGTGATCAGAATTATTTTAATTATTTTTTTACCCAGTTTCGCTGGCGGTGCAGCGCTCACAGCCTGTCCGAGGTCCCGGGCTGAACTTCAAGCCCAGCCCGTCCCTCCAGACAATACTCACCGCTCCACTATAATGACCGCTTTACTCTCATCTTTCTATTGTTTTTAATGGACAGTTCCGCTTACAATTACAGTTCAATGATGTGAGGATCCTTGGTACAGTATACAGCGGGCTGCAAATGAATGCGCTTCCACTATTACTGCTCCTCCTGGTGGATAAACAAGACATTACCACCATTTTCCCCAAATGCTGCTTAGGGGCGTTCCCACCAGTGGCCGGAATTCCTACGTCATTAGCGGGGGATCGCGTTTAGGCCGAGGTTCGGCCACGAATCGGCCAAGGACCGGCCAAGGTCGCGTCACGGATCGGCCGGAAATTTTCAGTGGCTGCATCTGTATAAAGTTCTTGTCCTGGTTTTGATCTCTTGGTTTTGGGTTTTTCATAATTGTTCAGATGCTTTTAGTTTTTGATTATTATTTTTGAGGTTTTGATTCATAATTAGCCTGTTATACTGTAGCTTGAATATTAGCTCTTAGCATTTGTGTTATAGGCATGGTTTAATATTTATGAAATTTTGGACTCGTGTTTTGATTTGTTATTCTAAAAGTGAATTTGGTTTCTTGTGGTATTGTTGAAGCTCTGATTTCTGTGTCTTTGACATGACTTGCTCGTAAGAAGTTTATGTTGTTTTTCTTCATGATTTCATGTCTGTGCCCTGTGTCTGTTTGGATTTTGGTTTTGTCTTTGCCATCTGGACTGTTGATGTTTCAAGTTTGTTTTTACCCTTAAATACAATGGCTCGCCTTTTGTTAACCAGTCTGCTTGTGTCCTGCATTTGGGTCCTAACTCTACAAACTGTGACAGTTATTTCAGTATGATTGCTTTGACCACAGATAACTGGGCTTACTGTAAAGGCTTACACTCACTTTATTAGATACACACTGCTAATAGCTTGTCTGTGACCCAGCTCTTTCTGCTATGAACTGTCAAATTCTGTTAATGTCTCCGATTGTTAGTTTATTGTGGTTTTTGCATTAATTTTTATAGTAATTTCTGGTTTCTTTATTTGTTTCCTCAGGCCTTCTCAGTTTAGTTATCTGAGTTCTGTTTTTGGTTTCTCTGTGTTCTCCATGTCAAGTTGGTGTTTCTGTGCCGTGTTGCTACTCTCTTGTCTCATGTGCATTGTCTTGTTACATGGTTGTGTGTCTCCCAGTTCGATGTTTTCCAGGCCAGCCTTATTAACTATATGTTTTCTTTATTTCCTCTCAGTCAACAGCAATAAATCTAAGCTCTGAGCTCATGTTTTGCCTCTGGAGTTTTGCAGTTTTGCCTACCACATAGCCAACTCATGACACCTTTTGCCTTCAGAACTACTTTAATTAGTTGTGGCACAGATTCAACAAGTTGCTGAAAACATTCCTCAGATAATTTGGTCCATATCAACACAAAAGCATCGCAGAGTTGCTGCAGATTTGTCAGCTGCACATCCATGATGCAAATCTTCCATTTCACCACATCCCAAATGTGCTGTGTTGGATTGAGATCTAGTGACTGCGGAGGACATGTGAATGCAGTGAACTCAATGTCATGTTCAACAAACCAGTTTGAGATGATTTGAGCTGCTAGAAGCAGCCATCAGAAGATGGGTACACTGTGATCATAAAGATGGACATGGTCAACAACAATACTCAGATAGGCTGTAGCATTTAATTGATGTTCAGTTGGTCCTAAGAGGCCCAAAGTGTCCGAAGAAAATATTCTCTATACTGTTACAGTATTGATGGTGATGATTGATCACAGTGTGGTTTGGATCGATGCTTTTGTGTTATGTCAAATTCTGACTCTGCCATCCGAATGTCACACGAAAAAAATGACAACTCATCAGACCAGACAATGTTTTTCAAATCTTCTATTGTTCAAATTCAGTGAATCTGTGTGAAATGTAGCATCAGTTTCCTGTTCTTAGGTGACAGGAGTTGCACCCAGTGTGGTCTTCTGCTGCTGTAGTCCATCTGCTTCAAGGTTTGACATGTTGTGCATTCAGAGGTGCTCTTCTGCATACCTTGATTGTAACAAGTGTTTATTTGAGTTACTGTTGCCTTCCCATCAGGTCGAGGCAGTCTGGCTATTCTCCTCTGACCTCTGACATCAACAACTGCATCAAGAACTGCTGCCCATTACCCCAACACTTAACACTTGACATAACCATACATAAAAGTACAACTTTCTTTTGACTGAGAGGCTCCTCACAGTAAAAATTTAATTTTCTCTAATTTTTTCAGTTATCGTGAATGGATTATCTGATCACAATACACATTCTGCCCTAAAAATTATATGTAATTATACTTTGCCAGTATAATGACATATAATTTCTTGAAGTCTTGAAAACACCATATCTTAAAGTGTTTGCTACATCAAAGCCATATTACATCATTTATTTTTCTGAGCATCTTTTCCTTCCTCTGTGCTTCAGATATTTTCCTTTTACAGGCTTTCTAAACAGCCCTCTCCTCTCCACTTTCAACTTCTTGGTGTTCTAAAATTACATTTCAGGTACTTAGCTGACAATATCTCTACAGACTGGCTGAGCTTTAGGGCACAGTTAATGGGGATTCAAATAAATTTTAAAAAAAGCAGAAGAAGAATGAGATGTGTTTTCTGAAGTAAAGAGGAAAAGACTGAAGAATCTTCACAACAGGTTTAGCAGCAACGTCTGTCTATAAAAACATCCTATATATACAGTAATAGCCACGGAGAAACGTTCGTCTCTCCAGTTCCTTCATCTTTACACTCATCAGCTCCCTCTGAGCTAACACCATCTCTCCCATCTACCCCGAGGGTCTGGCACATAGTGATGATACAAACCCGTGGTGGGCGTTGCCCCTGCCAACTTTTGCCACTCTAATAGAGGGCTTGCCAGCGAAATAGCCTGCCACGGTACCAATTAGTATGTGCGATTATGCACATCGGCTTTCTTCTTATTTCCTCTTGCTCTATCCATTTCTTCCTTCTTGACTTTCTTTTTCTTCACTTATTTCCTTTCTCTCCTGTTATATTTCTCCTCCTTGTTTCTCTGCCTGTGCCTCACAGCTTGCCTTTTTTAGCAGGGGTAACCGGCTGGTGAACCAT
The DNA here is from genome assembly GCF_007364275.1 of Archocentrus centrarchus. Taxonomy (NCBI): domain Eukaryota; kingdom Metazoa; phylum Chordata; class Actinopteri; order Cichliformes; family Cichlidae; genus Archocentrus; species Archocentrus centrarchus. Next base: position 20,596,239 of record NC_044349.1, on the reverse strand, counting down.
GTGAAATGGCCTGAGGAAAACCCTCTATTCCAATTTCCACCACAACAGCCCTCCGTTACATGATAACAGCTTTTGAGGAAACAGTAAGTGCCATCTGGTTTTTCATACCTCCCTCCCACTTGCTCACTCTGTGTAATACAGGCCATCTTGAAACACCAAGGAAGCTTGCTGAGGTAATCGCGGCCTCCGGCATTGATACTTTTAGCAAATGCTCCCATAATTACACATGTTCACACGTAACGTTGAGTGAGTCAGGGGTATTCACTGAGGAAAGGTTCATGTGCTTTGTAGTCTGAACTAACACTTATATGTTATGTCTCCACAGGCAAAATTTTAAATTAGGGTTCCCGCCTGTGTGATTGAAAGTGTAATACATTGTAGGCTTCACAAACAGGATTTACTGCAGGCTTGTTATAATTGCACTACATAATCTGGTAAGACAGTGCTCTTGGAGTTGGCATTCGTGAGCATTTTGGTGACTGCAGGCTGCAAAGCTGCAAGCTTGAATAGATACATGCAGCTTGTGCATAAACATAGGCCCACCAGGTAAATAACAACCAATAATCCCTTCACAAGACCAATCTTCAAAATGCAGGTCAAACAATTTATTTCCAATTTTAGCATGTGAGTTAAAACATTAATTGTCTTTTCCCCACTTAATATCTTTGGGGCTTATAAATAACTAAAAGCATACTGTCATTTCAGTGTTAACTGACTGCACTCTGAGGCCAACATGCACATACTTCTGACAGGGTCTAACACTGCTTAATGTCTTCTTTGACCCACAGTCTGTGTAGGTTTGCTTTATTTTCCTCAAATGGCCATTCTCATGTAATTTCATTATTGCTACTTTTATCAGCAGTTATTCTGCCCATTTGTCATTCTTCTGGAACTTTTCTTGAAGTTTAGTTGTCATAACCTCATTGCAATAAAACTGTTTCTTTGCAGAGCTACATGAATACTTATAAGGTGCTTTATGATTACAGTGAAAATAGAGGGACCATGTCAAGTGGCTGTAATGGAATGTGAATACTGTTCAGTTTTTGGACTGCAGAATATTTGTAACACACTCTGACTCTTCCAGTCTGTAGAGACCTCCTAATTACTTGCTGACAGACAAAACTGGTGCCACATCTCATAAAATCAGCAAATCTCATAACATTTATCTGTTTTCCAATAAAGTTGCAAACCTAGAGTGATAGCCTAGAGGCGACTGAAAGTGTTGATGTGCATGCAAGCGTTGAATGGGCTATGAGTGAAAGGACAAAGGGAGACAGAGCATGATACAGTGAGAACATTTTTGCTAATTTATCTTTTCAGTGGTCCAAATGATAATTTAGAGAGGGAACTATCTGCAGCTCACTCCATCTTGGTGAATATTAATACAATGAAACCTTAGAGGCTATTTCAGCCAGACTGAGCATGTCTCTTTACTAAGTCACAACTGGTAGTTCAAAAATCAACCCAAAGCATGTGAGAGTGGAATAAATGCTGCTGCTGCTTTACACATTTATAACTGTTCCTTTATCCTTTTTTTAAAAAAATGTCTGTTCAGTAAAACTTGGAATTCATTCGAAACTTCATCGTGTTTTTTTTGAAAAGGGTCTCAAACGAAGGAAAACTGCATGCAGATGCATTCATTTACATTTACATGACTTCAGTCCCAGTGTGCACTGAGCTCTGTACCAGGAAAAAAACAAAAAATACAAGCACATCAGCAAGTACAGTCTGTAGCCACAGAGCTCAGAAAAAAAATAGTCTCTTCCTCTCTGGTCCCATTGAAACATGTGAAATTAGAAAAATAATTTTCTAATCTTGGTTACGGTGAATCTTGCTTCAGAAATGTATTAAACCGGGGTGGCTGCATGGCTGTGGTGCAGGCGGCCCGGGCTTGCGTCTGACCTGTAGCCCTTCTGCTGCATGTCTTCCCCTGTCTCTCTCTCCCCACTTTACTGTCTTTCTTCACTGTTCACTATCTAATAAAGACACAAAGGCCAAAAAAATCTTTAAAAAAAAACAAAACAGAAATTTACAAATCTTATAAACATGGTGTCTAACCAGATACTTACTCTGGATGGCATTACTTTGACCTGCAGTAACACTGTGAGGAATCTTGGAATCATTTTTGACATGGATATGTCCTTCAATGCACATATTAAACAAATATGTAAGACTGCTTTCTTGCATTTGTGCAATATCTCTAAAATTAGAAATATCATGTCTCAGAGTGATGCTGGGAAGCTAATTCATGCGTAGTTCATAGTTTATTACTCCTAGGTTGGCCTATTGTAATTTATTATTATCAGGTTGTCCTCAAAACTCCCCGAAAAGCTTTCAGCTGATCCAAAATGTTGCAGCGAGAGTACTGACAGGGTCTAGAAAGACAGAGCATATTTCTCCTATACTGTCTTGGCGCTATATAAATAGAACTTAATTTATTTGAACTCAGGGTTGCGTGTCCTCACAAGAGCATGTTACAGTGGTGTCAGCTGATCAACAGGCTAGAGATGGGAACAAAACTTTTCTCTCCATGCCGTCCCTTTCCCATACCCTTCTCTCCTCCTTCTTTCTCCACAAACCTCACATCCCTCCTCTTTCCAACAGCGGGCGGAGTATCGTTAAGAAGCTCAAGTTCATTAATAATTGAACAGTCAGAATCATGTAGAATTCTCTAAGAACCCTGTCTGCCACCCTTTGTACTTCTGTGCTGTGACTTGATTAATATTTCATTTGCGTGTGTGTGTGTGTGTGTGTGTGTGTGTGTGTGTGTGTGTGTGTGTGTGTGTGTATCAATGACAGCGAGAGAACGACAGACAGGTGTCAAGGTTAATCTGTTATCTCATCAAGCTCTTCCTTTGAACTATAAGCATTTCCCTCTCTGCTCTGAGAATGAGGTGTCCACGTCTCCTGAGAATTTAACTGCTGTAAAATGCACTATAACATACCCCCCCCCCCCCCCCCCCCCCCACACACACACACACACACACACACACACAGACCAGACTAAGCCTCCCCAGGGTCTTTAACTGCCATGTAATTGATGTACTGTAAGTGCACTGAGTGAGATGCTTTTCAACAACCACCACATAACAATCCACATGGTATCACTTCAGCTCAGTCAGCAGCAGCTTCCAGCACAGTGTTCTGGTCATAACACACTGAAGTAAAGGGTGCCTGTGGAAATTTATGGTAAGTCATGTTTACATTCACTGAGCAACACTTACTGGTTGTATCCTTGAGGTCCAACTACAAGTGTACTTTCTCCTCATTAAACATTTAGAGGTCTGATATTTTAAGTATTTAAAATTCAGACTTGTTTACATTTATGTTTAGCTAGCAGTAATTTCCTGCCTGTGTTGGCAGAGTGCAATATCTTAGTGTGTTACCACAACTTGTTGATCAGAGAAAGTGTCTGGGTGCATCATTTCATACACAAGAGGCAGGTTCACTAAAGGCCAAAAATGTAATATTCATTGTTTGTTTTTTGTTTCTTGGTGGGTTTTACGACAACAGATATAATTAATGCTTTTGGTTTTCTTATGAGGTTTTAATTGTAATAAAATGCCTTTCTCCAAGTGTTAGGGGTGATAAAGCACCACAAGTCATTTTACAGCATTTGCCATATTAGTGTCACATATCAAAGAAGAAGCAGCAGTGAAATGTTTGCTAGCAGCGAGTGCCCTCTAGGCGAATTACAGTCGCTTCTGGTACAGCGATATTAGCAGTATATAGAGAGGTGCTGCTTGCCACCAGGCAATGAGAAAACTTGCTTGGGGGCTCAGGCCAGTGTAGGGCCCCTGAGGGATGGCAAATATTAAACTACAGCAGTGGCAATGTGCAAAGTTTACAGTGACAATTGGAGTGACCTGACCTCCCTAAGGGGGTACCACCTGATTCCACTCACTCCTCTTGCAAGTGACATGCATTCTATCTAAATAAACATTATTACAATAACAAAAGCCACTCAGTGAAAATAAGGAAGTTATCCTTCTGGGAGTGAAAAAAGAGAGAAGAAAAAAAGAGGAAGACAGTGATGAGTAGAGCAGATAATACAGACTAAATATAGTGCTAAATAACTAAATGCTGTTTCTCTAGCCTTAACTGTGGGGGAGAGACACTTGCAGCTTCCGCTAGCATCACATTAATTATTTTGTTTACTTTCAGGTTGAGGAACTTTACTAGCAGACCAGCGTTGTGTGTCCAGCGCTGCTGGCCATGATGTGACCGAGTTGGTTGTGCAATTGTTTTGTCGGTGTCAGATTATTTATAACATAATGGTGAGGACACTGATTGGATGGGCCCCCTGTGAATTTTTGCCTAGGGCCCCAACAGACTACAGAGTTGCCACTGAGTATGTAGAATGACTCTCCATAGTTTAGCTCTGGACTATCTACAGCTGTCCATGCGTTCACAAGTGAGCATAATCCCAGTCTTAGAGACTCAACAAGCCCATGTTTTAACTAGTTATTTCACAGGAAATGTGCATTTTGCTGCACCAGGTGACACTTTTTTCTACTGTTGATTTAATCAGTTACATAAAAACAGTGCAGTACCTTTATGTTCATACTAAACACTGTACAAGGTATTCAAACATAGCAGCTACAAATCAGAACCCATTACTCCAGCTCGTACTAATGAAATTAAAAAGCATGTTGGAAATATTCGTTATACTTTGTCTTTTGTAACATATGTTTGGCTAAGAGTCACGTAACCTGCAGCCTGGACATACTCGTCACTGTTGCCTGTATACACAGATATATGCCCTATATTACGAATATGAAATATGATGTGACACACTCATCCTCACCTGGTTCATTCCCAGCAAGGTACCAATAGCATTATTCATAGCATAACATGATTAAGCTTAAACAAAAAGAGCAAATAACAGGTGGTTTAGAAAAGGTAAAAAAAAAAAGACAAGGTTTACTTCCCCACCATCACCACTTTGATTAAAACATACACAAAAGGCTTCTTGAGTGACATTTACTTATGGTTCACTGTTCAGTTTAAGCAACATAAATTACGCAATAAAAGAAAGATTTTCAGGTTATAAATGTTACAGATGAACAAGCAACAAGTAAGCAAAGCATGTGAAGCCAGTGCTGCTAGAAATAACTGAGCTCCTTAAAAAAAAAATCCTTAAACAATTAAGAAGAGGCTAAGAACACTGTGTGCTGTATTTTCACACCATAAATCTCACAGAATCACCATCCCATTCAATTCAAAATGCTAATCCTGTTTCACAGATCTGCAAATGTACACACATACACATGCAAACACTGTTGGACTCACCCACTAAGGACCACAATGAAGTCCATGACGTTCCACCCATTCCTGAGGTAGGAACCTTTATGAAATACAAAGCCCAGCGCAATGATTTTTATCCCTGCCTCAAAACAGAACATCCCTATGAAGTATGGCTCTGTCTTCTCCTGTTAATAAAAAGAAAGAGAAAAAATGATAGTTTACACTGAACTGACAAAGATTCGCTGCAAATGAAGGCATCGGGTGTGTGTTTTTAAGTTGCTGAGACTTATGTTTTAATTTACAGTGTGACTGTGTTTGTGGATCATGTGCATCTCACCAGTCTTTTGGACATGGGTGTTTTGTCCTCTCCAGGAAGGTGCTGCTCCAGAGCCAAGACGATACAGTTGGCAATGATGGTAGCGAGGATCATGTACTCAAATGGAGTGGAAGACTAAAGTTAAGGAGTGACTGGCAGATAAGGTTGACTATTCAATGTTGTATGATGAAATTGCATATGTAGTCCCTTTATGATACTCACAAAAAAATGGCAAATGGCTGGATTAATAAGACAGTCATAATAAAAGCTAATAGCTGGCAGTATGGCAGTAGGTACTTCCATATCACTTGACAGACTGCAGCAGAGTGAATAGGCTATGTCTGCAGTGGGTATTTTAATATCCTTTCTGTATGTATGTTAATTTACAGACTAATACTATTGACTGTATGCTTTTCTTATTGTCAACAAATCCCATGAAACTAACACAACGCAACCTTCCTCAGTGTGCCTCTTAACAGCACACTGTGTCGCTCTGCTGAGCAAGCCCAATCCTTTTTTGAGGTGGTCAATGATATTCATGATGCTATAAAATACAGGAAATATACAGTACTGTACAAAAGTGTTGCGCCACCCATTATTTCTTTGTATTTTGCAGTATACAGTACTGAAGATAGGCTGTGTGACGTTGGTCATGATTCATCTACAGTATATAAGGCAAAAACAGAGTTTGTGCAATTCTAATGACCCTGAGAGTCAATACTTTATTCTTCAGCATAGCCCAAACTCTGTTAGAGAAGTTTACTGGTCATGTCTTTAAGTAGTCTTCAGAAATATTTCTCCAGGCTTCTTGAAGGATTTCTTGAAGGACATTCAAAGCTCTTCTTTGGATGTTGTCTGCCTTTTGTTCTCTGTCAAGATGATCCCACACTGCTTCAAAAATGTTGAGGTCTGGGCTATTGGGAGGGCAATCCATATGTTAGTGTTCTGTGTCTTTTTCTATCCAGGTATGCTTTTACTGTACTGGCAGTGTGTTTGGGATCATTGTCATGCTCTTAATTATAAGTTAATTATAGTGAGTCAAACCCAGCAGCACTGAAATTATGTCATATAAGCAAACATTGACAGGGTAGCATAGTATGAAACAGAATTAACCTGGCATGCTATAAGCCTGTCAGCTATGTTATCTGAGGTCAGCTGCAGCTGACAGAGACACACAGACATGCAGACACACAAACAAATACACCAGAGTAGCAGAAGGCTTATCAAGTAAGGCCTGAGGCGTGATCTTATAAACAGGGTCGCTCTCACTAAAGCTTCACTGCCTGTACTAGGAGACCTATATTGGTTGTTGGTTCAACTCCAGCCACTCTTTGGTTGAACCAAGCTGGCAATGTGCTCTTTATCTCAAGCTCTGCGTGGGCATTCCCCTCTATCCTAGTTATGTGCAGCAGAGGGAGGAAGAAAGGAAGGAAGGGAGCTTAAATCTGCAGAGAGGAGACAGAGAGGGAGCACTGAAGAAAGGAGGGGGCAGAGATAACAGGGAAGAATTCAACAGGAGAAAGAGACAATTTAAATGAAGGGGGATGAGTGGGGGAGAAGACGATGGTTATATAGAGAGTTAGAAGCTTCCAAAACTGGTTGATGAGGAGGAGTGAATGAGACCAAATAAGAGACTGGACAGATCGATGTTGTGCTGGCAGCTGTGGCTAGCAGGGTTACTCTGGGACATGTGAGTGATGAGAAGTTAAATAAACAGAGCAAATGCAATCTTACTCCCACTAGCCTGCAGGGGTTCCAGTTTAAACCTAGGCTGAGCCACCGATTGACTCAGAAGATTTTGGAAAAACACATTCATAGAAGCCAGTAGATGATGAGCTGGAAAATGCAGCCCCCCCAAAAATGTCTCAAGCACTATGTTTTCAAGTATTTATTTGTATCTGAAGTGTATCTTTTGATTCACTGCCCTGCAATAACTAGCATCACCTTAGGCTCACTTAAAGCTCTGAGCAGCAGCAAGCCGCCACACCCCACATTCCCTGAAACACTCACAACAAACTGGAGGAGGGGGTGAGACAGGATGGAGAGAGACTGAGGGGGGAGAGAGGAAGATAGAAGAGAGGGGAGAAAATGAAGACAGAAAGAAGAGAGGTATCCACGGCAACAGGCTTCTCTTGCAGACAAGAATCACCGCTATGAGATGGTTACTGGGCAGCTGAACTATCTGTGTGGTGGTATCACTACACACACAAATATATGACAGTCTTGACAAAACTTTTGTGTTGTTCTGATTTTACATCAGTGTGATCTGCATTTTCTTCCTTGTGTATTTTAACAGTATATGATGGAAAAATGTTGACCAGTGTATGGACTTTATATATAAAGAACTACTCACTTGGTCTTTATTATAAATATCCAATAAGGATGTCTCCTGGGTGCATCTCTTTTAAGGTTTTCTGGGTGCGCCTATCTGGGAAGCGACCCAGAGGAAGAGATGATACAAGTGACCCTGAACCAGCCCTTAGTTATGCTGCTGTAGGCCTAGGCTGCTGGGGGGTTCCCATAATGCACTGTTTCTTTTCATTCACCTTATTTACTTTGTTTATATTCCACTCTGCATTTAATCATTAATTGTTATTAATCTCTGGCTCTCTTCCACAGTGTGTCTTTTGTCCTATCTCTCTCCCCTCAGCCCAACTGGTCGCGGCAGATGACTGCCCCTCCCTGAGCCTGGTTCTGCTGGAGGTTTCTTCCTGTTAAAAAGGGAGTTTTTCCTTCCCACTGTCGCCAAGTGCTTGCTCATAGGGGGTCATTTTGACTGTTGGGTTTTCTCTGTATTATTGTAGGGTCTTTACCCACAATACAAGGCTCCTTGAGGCGACTGATTGTTGTTATTTGGCGCTATATAAATAAAATTGAATTGAACTGAATTGAGTACACTGCTTACCTTTTGCCACCTCAGCCTAACTTCAGATATGTGGAAGATAATGACTGGATTGAATATTATGTCAAACCAGGTAAAGTTTTAAACATAGCATAGATTCACTTATTTTGTGCTTTTGTGCTTACAATTTAAAAAGCACCTTACACATGAGTTTACATTGCTTTTGGCCACTCTGAAGCAATGAAGTGCTGAAAAAACTAATGTCTGCCCATTACACATCCAGAAGACACAGGGCCTACCAAAAACAAAGGACAATCCATGAACCAGCAACATGGTCACTGATGTTTTGTGAAAGAAGGCTACTCTTTGGAAATGAAATATGAAAAAAGTTACAGTAAATGTTTTGGTTTTATAGATATTTTATCATATATGCTGCATACCTATATATGAAATATAAACATTTACTATAGAGGGTAATGCCAGCGCAAAACAGAAGATGATGGGTGGATGGATGGATGTAATATTCTTCTTTTCCTCGTGTGCTTGTATATATTGTATAGTCCCTGGTCTCTCTCTTATCATGTTTCTGATATTGCAGAATTCTTAAAACCTTAATGTTGGCTAGTATACTGTACATATGGGGCTGCATAGCAGCAGATTGCCCATGTTCACCCTTGTCCACTATGGAAAGCACATCCTATGAACTGGACCATGGACCAACAAAAGAAGGTGGCTTTGTCTGATAAATTATCTACAGTTTTATAGTTTCACTTCATGTGGACAGAGGAAATGGTAGCAGAGTCTGTTGGGAAACCTTGGATCCATTCATTTGCATTCTCATAGGAATAGTAAAAAATTTTATCTTTGGTTCACTTGAAGTGACAAATTTAACAAAAGTCTCTAACTAAACCCATTTCCCCCTCCTTGGTGCTACTCTGGATGTCCGCTGATGTGTGACGTTGGTCATGATTCGTCTACCAACTTTAGCAGCAAGACATCTTGTGAGCAATCCCGAGTCACAGTGATACTGGCACTGAGCCTTGATTCCTCAAACATGCGTGTAAAAATAGATATGGAGACAGAGTGTGATGCCCTGCGCAACTGAGAATACGCTCAAGCCCAGATTGGATCCAAGCCCCTGTGATTATCATTACGTAGAGGTGAAAACCAAAATGAATCACAGGCATCTGAGCCTGCTTTATTGGAAATCTGTGAATTATGTGTGGTATATGTGTATAGGAGTGTGTGTTTGAGGCAGAGGGCAGTATTAAATATGCAAACAAAGAAGAAAGCTACTGGTGCAATCTCCATTTGGAGGACTTTAAGTCTGAGAAATAGTCTTATCCTAATTACATATTTATTAAAATGTGAAAAGGCTTCAATACTTGTCCTAAGAATGGATATAATGGGCATCACAGGTAAATCTGCCTTCATTTCTGCATCACCTCTATACCTCAGCGGCTTGCAGAACCAGCTGATCAATGTTCAGGATAAATATGGCTGTAATTCAGTCAGTTATGTTTATGCGCAGCATAAAACTCAGAGTAACAGCCTTTTCTTATATATGCTATACCACTATGTTAGGATATATGGAAGCAGATGGACTAAAAATTATGGCAATGGTCTTGAAAAACACATTGTAGCACAGTGAGGCATGCATCATGCTTTGTATGCTGGTTATTTGAACTGCTCAAAGCTTTCACTTTAGAAATCTGCTCTCATTCAATAAATAAATAAAAAAAAGCTTGAATATAAAAATTGGAAAGCAATTAAATTTACTACACTGGGTGTAGTTAATTTAAGGGTGATTTTCTTGCTAATTTCCCCTTTTCATTTTTAATGCCAGGATGCAATTCAGTTAGAGGGAAATCCTCTCTAACTATAAGCTGATACTAGAGGCATTTACAACCCAATGCACCCTTAATTACCAATGTGTGTATTTTAAATCTTAGTTACTGTAGGCCTCAGAGTGAGTACTACAGTATGTCGCTAACATCGAACAGCATCTTCTACCCCACTGCACTGTTTCACACTTAAGAGCTTAAAGTGTGCTAACCAGCTCTCACATGATTACTTCTTAATGATTATTGCACCACTGATGAAACAAACCATTAAAACCAACAATCAATTATTTAGAAGTGTACCTTCTCAATGGGAAACTTCCCACTCTGGGGGATCCCAGTGGGGATCAGACAGGAGGAGCAGCTGCAAGTCCTCACCAGGCCTGCCACGCTAAACTCTGGACCCAGGCAACTTCATTATAACTGCCTCTTTCCTACCAGGCCTCCATCAGCCTCTATTGACTGCCCCTGCACATTTAACCACGCCTTGCACAGAGACATACTGTACTTGATACAAGAAATCATGCACTCAAATAAACATCAAAACACAGTGTAATGTGCTCTTTTCAGCCCACACACCATTCTGCCTCCACCCTCACACACCCAGCCGTGGAACCTTTGATATTTGTAAGGTGCTTTTCTTGGTCTATTTAAGGTCTGCAACTTTTAGAATTAACAACATTTTGAAACGGTACAGTAAAGATGGTTTCTGAAGAATTCATAGCCACAACATCTGCAGATTTCCTACCAAAACACAGTGATGACAAGCCCCCAGGAAGTCAGTGTTCTTGGCCAAGAAACAGTCCAGCACATAATAATTTAAAACCACAACTTGACTGGATTAAAAAAGAGATATTTAACATATTCACTGTTGACCTTTTGAGGTGCTGGTACATATCCTTGTACAGGGCGAGGTGAGCCCGTTCTCCTACTCTTCTTCTGTTTAATAGGCCACTCCAGTGGTTGACTGTTCAAAAACTGAAAAATGTTCACAGACCTCCATCTCACAATTTTTTTCATCATCAATTGCTAGCAACATGAAAGTACCCACGCTAAATTTTAGTTAAATAAAGGTCAGTAAGAAAATCTCAGCAAATTGTATTATTTGTCACCAATCTGCCCCTGAGAGGGCTACTGGCTCTAGCTTCATATTTAATACAAGAGTAGTCTAATCTCAAGTCTTTGCAAGAAAGCAAATGAGCACCAATATCTTCCAAAATGCAAAACGTTTCCTTTGAAAACAGTTTACTGATAAATTTCACTGCACTTGCAATTATTTGTATCTATATTATCTGTGCTTTCTTGTGCATTTGTTGTGCCTAAATCTTTGCACTCAAAACAGTGATAATCACATTCGCATGACCAGAACGCAGCAGTCTGTCAGCCCAGCATCACTCTCTTCAAAACCATATTAGTAAACAGTGTAATATAGTACAAGTCATTGAGTAATGACTAGTTGTAATGTACACGACACAGCGATCAGACATCATTACATACAATTCCTGTTAATGTCTGTTAATCAGATACAGTGGAGCTCATTAGATGTAACAAGACACTCCCTCCACCACCACACATTAACCTGGAGGTTATTGAGTCTCGTTGTTTTCCGTTTGGTCACTACAGCACATGCTTTATTTTGATTTAAAGACAATTCTTTTCTCACTGCAGGACATAAAATGTGCCTGTAGGTGCACTAAGAATATCATTACTGGTAATGACTAACCACATTAGAACCTGTACCATGATAAAGCACATAAGCCTTTCCCTCAACTGTTAATTGAAATACCTTTCTATATTTAATCCACTCAATAAAGAGGCAAACCCAGAGAAAACAACAATAAACAGGAGCCCACAATAGAAACACTCATTCTATTTGGTCTTTTTTTTTTTTTTTTTTAAATCAGCAGTAGGCCAGTCAGCCAGTCAGGAAGCTGTTGAATGGAGCAGAACAATAGTCAGTAAAGAGGCCCCACCTGGCCAGGACACCTGGTGAGCTGTGCAACAGCAACACAAACATATCACCAATGGACAGTTGTGTGTGTGGTCACCAGCAGCAATAGACTGATAACAATCTCTCCCTTTTTCTTTTCACAGGTGAGAGTGTAAGTTTGTGAAAGCAGCAAAATAATGATTTTGGTATCAGCACAGAAGAAAATTAATAACATTGTTTGAATAGTGTTGTTCTCTAATCTAAAGGTAGGTAGTGGGATATATATTTTTGGTCTGTAACCTTCTGATAGCCTGTATAACATTTTAGAAAAAAAAATGCCTATTACAGTTTTCCAGTAGTCCAATGAAAAACACCTAAATGTCTTGTTTTGCTCAATTAACCCCAAAGATATACAAATTAAAGAGCTATAAGAAAACAGAGACAAATAAGAACCAGGTCCTGTGTATAATTTTGCTACAAAAAGCGACCAAAATCCTAAAACTAATTTTGAAAGTATCTACAAAATGATTTCCTGTTGGTTATTAGTTGAACATTTAACTGACTTTGAGTTAAGACACTGGATGTGGTGGAAAAAGCAGGCCGTCATGGCTTATTGTTGACAGAAAAGATTTACAACCATAAACTTTTGTGTTCCTCTAATCCACTTTCCATTGACACCCACCATACACCTACTCTGTACTAGGGTTTTTCTAGAAGCTCCAATTATCATGTGTCAATCTGATATAAGAATCTCAGCCATTTTGTATTTTTGCTTTATAAAACAGCAAAATTAAGCCAGTGAGTCTGAAAAAGTCTGATTTGTACTTAAAAAACAAAAAAGATATCCTGCTCTGCCTGATCTGTTCCCATTTTTTTTTCTTACTGCACTCTAAGAACTAAGTGTCCCTGTCTATGTGAAAAATTATTAATTTCTTATATATGGTTCCAAGTGCGCTGTCCATGGTGCTGAAATTTACTGTTGCTCTCTGTTGCACTGAGAAAGGTCAACATACTAAAGGACTTCTGTGAAACTGCACAAGTTGTGGAAATATGAGAAGAATGTATTCAGATTGTGGGGCCACCAATAAACTTACATTTTAATGAATTAATTCTTTTCTTTTTTTTTAGCTAATTGGATAACAGTTTACTCACCCCTGTGCTTTGTTTACATAAGTCTGTGCAGGTACTGGATGAATGTGCTTTAACCGTGAAGCTGAAAAGGATATGGCCACTCAGTGATTTTCTTGGCGTACTTCCTGACCACGTTGTCCTCGCCGAAGATGAAGAGCGACCTGTTGACGGTGAAGCAGTTCTCCCTGACAGGAATAGGGTTGTACAAGGCCATGGTGCGAGCACGCTGCGCTTTGGTCTGCTTGAAGGCTGGAGAGATACCACCTGTAGACACGGCAGCGCCATCGCGGTTCCGGATGCGCTCTGATCCTCCATCCCCTGAACTCAACAAGCCCGGGACGTCGTCTCCGAAACGGGCCATTCTGTTAAAAGCAAACCACACGGGAGGTGGGATGAGAAAGGGGAGAAAATTAGGTTATACTCTCCTAGAAAGCAGGGCGCGGTACCGCGCTCGGCGTGACAGCAGCGGGGTGGCGAGATCCTGATCAGTTTTAGACCATCATCAGGGTTGTTGGCAAAAACACCGCGATCGGTGCTCTTAAAGTTAGAAGAAAAAAAAAATATCAAAGAATCGGTCCAGTAAGCAGTCCAGTTAAAGCCCCAAGTCAATTTCCCTAAAAGGTCGCTTTGCGTAAAAACACAGAAGTCCAAAAAGTAATTCAACTCTTCTTCATTTAACAATCCGTCGCTTCAAATGATACCGTGAAAACTGATTCATCTTGCTCCGTTTTATAGCCACACACACTAAAATCTCAAGGAAAAGCTGCAACAGGTCACGTCTTCAGCCATCCTCATCCTCAGTCCCCTGCGCGAAAAGCAGAAGAGCAGGCTGATCTATGGATTTTTAAATAAACTAGCAGCAGTCCACTGACTAATTCAGAGCACATCTCCCATCTCCTGTCTCCTCTTCTCTGTTGACTACCTACCAACAGAGTATCCTAGTGCATGCGTTAAGAGCACGAAGGGAAAAGAACTTTGGCATTTTCCATGCCAACAAAATAAGCTGTCAACTACGTGTCACTGAGGGGGGAAAACAAAAATCCGCCTTGTCTGCAGCAGGATAGTAGGTAAAGGAAGCGTCTCCTCTTTTCCCCGCAGTGTGAGAGCAGGAGGAGTGAACACAACAGTCTCTCCTAATGCGACAGGATCAACACACCACTAATAACCTCTGTTCAACCTATGCAGTTTACAGTGCGCGGATATGGTTAACAAATCGCGTGCTGACAGAAAGGAAAGAAAGGGAAAACAAGAGTCATGGATGGATTAAATAATGTCAGCATGTAATGGAAAGAGTTATTAGGTAAGAAATTATCTATAAATACAGATCACGCATTAGGTGTCGTGTAAACGCGTTATTTTAAAGGCTAATATCTGAAATGGCCACAAGTTATAGCATACATGGTTTCACTACAAATGTGCGCAAATCTTATAAAATAGTAAGGTTCACTACTACCTGACTACTACATGAGCAGGGGCCACGCTGTGATATTTGTTTTAAGTTTTTGTTGTTCACCCTGCTTGGTTCACACCTCAGGGAGAGCAACCTGAATGCTGCTCACGCACCAGACCTGGCGAGAAGTAAACACCTGTTGTTAAATACACTCAAGAGGACAACAGCGAGTTTCTTTGGCTAATTACAGGGTTCAAAACCTACTACTGCGAGTCACGTAGTGAGGAGGAGTCATGCTGCTGCGTGCTTGCTGGAAATGATCGCATTTCCAATGAGCCCCATTAAGATAATAAATTTTCACAATGAAGGGATAAAATGTTTATATAGTCGCATAGAAACCGTAATGTGGAACAAGTAATGAAGAGGATATATGTAGTCCTACAATGATTCTGTATTTATTGTGTGGTCAACAAACCTCACACAAAGACGCAAACCAACAATTAATTGATTAAACAAGTTTTGTCTCTCTGTGTGTGCCGTTTTTGCCCATTGTTGCAAGAAAATTAATAAAATTGATTGAACTTTTAACATTGTCATGCTTGCATTCTTGCACTGCATTTCTAATTATATACATTTACATGCTGTGGCCCACCACACACTCTGTTTCATCTGTTCTGTTGAAGAAGTGTTTTTGTGCGATTGTTTCCACCTTACTGGCTGCAGGGGCTGCACGTTTCCAACTACAGAAGCCTTGTTGCATATCCCTCTGCATGCAAAATATTTTTTCCCCTCTTGTTAAATAAACAAACATAAATAAATAATGAGTAACTGCACTGGATGACATTTTCATCATCATAAAGAGGCTGGACACTTCTATTTCCCACATGTATCAATCCCACACACATCAGTGTGCTATAAATAGGCTACTCATTAGCACACTAAATGTTAATTAATCTACAGCTGAAAATATCCCCCAAGAAATGCATGATTTCTAACCCTTGCTTTAGACTACAGTATGCATGGGATTTAGGATTTACTGGAAAAAAAAAATTACATTTGTTCACTTTTTTTTTTTCAGGGTTTTAAAATAGCCACAGACAGAGGTAAGAAAGTCACGAAGTATCTAGAAAGGAACTGACATATTAGTGGTTTGGAGCTTTTTTCTTTTTTTTTTTTAAATATGATTTGTAACCATAGGGACAAATGTATAACAACAACAGCCTCATCTTTGAAAGGAGCTGATGGAACTCTAAACAGCCCCTGCCCACAAAGATATGAGACCATATATATAACTGAATGTCAGACTTCATCTTTAAAAGGTGTCATCTGATGGCACAATTGGGGGAGTTGATGCAAAATAAAATCCACCAGCTATCATCACATCATTTTTCTAACTGAGAGTGAGTAAACTGATGATGATGGAAACAGAAGACAAAGAAAAGAGGAACCACAGGGGAGAGTTAACCACGACACCGGCACTGATGGGGCTCTTGTAATGGTGCTATGACGAAGGCAGTGATCAATGGTGTGTGGCTTCCAAATCATTAGCACTCCAACACATTATAGGCGTTAAAAATAGAACACACAAGAGGCAAAAATATCTGACATTTATGCTGAAAAGATGCATAAAAATCCCCCATAATAGTCCATTCGAGTTATGAGCCAAAACTATTTGGGGAAGAAAAAAAAATCACACATTGCTGTTTTTTAATTTATTTATTTCAGTACAAACTAATTGTCTGATGTAAATGCTACTTCTGCCACTTCCTCTGTGTATCAGTAAGCGAGTGAAACCATTGCATTGTTTCTGCCACAGTGTGCAGCAGCAGCCAGAGCTTTCTTCGCTGAGAGGTGAGGGGTGAATTACGGTAATTAGGTGTTAGCAACAGGGATGATTAGAGGGAAGGGTAATGGCTTATTCCTGGAAAAGACAGCAAGCAAGAGGTTACAGTTTTGTTGTTGCGATTGTTGCTTTGAGTTCATAGTTTCTTCTCTAATGAAAAAACAATGATTTTTTTAAAAGTCAATTTACTTTGTCAAAGATCCGTGACAGAACTCAGATCAGCCGGTCCAGCTTTGATAAGAGTATGGTCCAAAACGAAAAGAACTGTATGTGTATATATATATATATTCTGATTCCCAACTGTAATTAATTAATTTTAACTCACAGATTTCTGAATTTCAAATTGGCTATCAAGTCTGCAGTTATGAATGTAAATGATATTTAATAAAAGTTGTCTTTAATGGTTCATTGAGCATAGAGTTGTAGTTTTACATAAGTTAACTTCTTGATTACCCATGTTTTTCCAGATTGTGGGTAAACAGTCCCTAGGAGGGATTTTCTGATTATTATTTATCTAATAAGGGGCAGTTACAAGAGAAAAAAGATTATATTGGAGGACTTTGTGCTTATATCTATCAGTTAAAGCTTTATGAATAAAAGTAAAACACTGATAAATTATTTATCCACCAATTATTAATGTCAGGCAACATGGTGGAACGGTGGTGAGCACTGTTGCCTCACAGCAAGAAGGTCCTGGGTTCGAATCCACTATCTGTGTGGAGTTTGCATGTTCTCCCTGTATGCGTGTGTGTGGGTTCTCACCAGGTACTCTGACTTCCTCCTGCAGTCCAAAGACATGCAGTTAATGTCCATAGGTGCGAATGTGAGTGTGAATGGCTGTCTGTCTCTCTGTGTTGGCCCTGTGACAGACTGCTGACCTGTCCAGGGTGTACCCTGCCTCTCCCTCTATGGCAGCTGGGATAGGCTGAATTGGATAAGCGGAAGAAAATGGATGGATCGATCATTAATGTCATTACTTCTAAATATTGTTTGAAAAGCCACTTATTATAAGGTAGGAGCAGTATGTGTTACAATATCCTGATCAGAAACAGCTCAAAACAGCTCAAAATGAATACAGACCTGAATGGCGATGTTAATATGTCCAAGGTTACGCTAATTTTCAAATGTACAATATTCTAGTGATTTTCATTTCATTCATATGCTTTTGCAGCTATAAATCAGTCTCATAAAAGCTGCTCCCTTATTCAGAAGGGGTCGCCACAGTGGGTAGCACCGCATGTTTGAGTTGGCAGCCCTTCCTAACGAACCTCCAAAGGGATTTGTGTATCCTCCTGGGATCAAACTGGGGCTCTTTCACTCGTTGGGCAAATGTGTAAACCACTACCCTGTGTCATAAATGTGAAAAAAAAAGTCTATTTTGGCATTTCAAATAATTACATAAATAAATAAATACATAATATTTCTTATAGAGGTGCCAGAAACTCATAGAAATTTACAGGAACCTTAAAATAATCTTCTGTAAAAGCCAAAACTCCTGTGAAATGTTTAACTATATATTTTTTTTCGTTCTTTTTCCTGTATCAACAAAAGCAGATTCAAAAGAAAAAAATGCTTAACCATGATGACAGTAATATAGAACAGAAATATTTTAGACAACTGACATCTACTTTGTCACTGTAGGTCTGTTGTTAAAGTTGGAAAATCTATAGGAGTGTAGTTTGCAGAAAATCTACATTAGGAACACAGTCATGACAGCAGGCTGACAGTCTCTGCTCCGGTAACGGGACTTGGTGCCACAGAAAAAGGTGTGAACAAAGATTTAAATTTAAAAATAGAAGTGTGAATGGTGATACCTGGCAGGCATCTATCTGAAACTTGGATATTATTGTTTCTCTTCATCTAATAGTCTTGTAACTTAACCTCCTCATTCAGCACATGATGAACATATATGCATATATACATACATGTACAGTATACATACATGCATGTTAATTTGAGACTTTTAGTTGTAATAGGTTACTATTCAAACATCCTTTCAGTCTTTGCTTACTAACATTTCCACAAAGCTCCCATGTGTTGAATTCAGGTTGCTTAACCCACTTTCTGTCACAACGTGAACTAATTTCATGATACAGTGTTCCACTTAAACCAGACAGTATCCGTCTGTACAAACACAGAAATAAACTGAATCCACAAAAAAAAGGAAGAAAAAAGGATTTAGTTTAAATCCTACAACTTTTCCTCAACAAATAATGAAAAAGATTTTAGGTTTGAATCAGATTTTGGATGGACTGATTTTTTTTTTTTAAACTCAGTCCAACACTGACTTGGAATAAATAAGAAGACACATTTATGAGGCAGAACCACTGTGGCATTCAAAAGTACTGTCTGTGCTCGGCAAAATATATCTAGGAAGGCTGTGACAACCTCAGTGTCATGATGTGCTAACTCAGCAAGGACATCAAGATCACATGTGCTCTTCAAAATAGAATTACAAGACAAAAATGAGACACAAGTAAAAAGGTCTCCAGTGCAACATAAATGAAGACTTAGGGACACAAAATGTTCCTGATTCTCAACTCAAAGTTAAAACTTTAACACTAAATAGTATAGCATTATATAATTGTACACTCACCAGCCACTTTATCAGGTACACCTGCTCTACTGCTCATTAACGCAAATACCTAATCAGCCAATCACATGGCAGCATCTCGGTGGATTTAGACATGTAGACACGGCCCAGACAACCTGCTGAAGTTTGAGTCCAGCATTAGAATGGGGAAGAAAGATGATTTAAATTATTTTGAAAGGGACTTTGTTGGTGTCAAACCGGCTGGTCTGAGTGTTTCAGAAATTGCTGTTCTACTGGGATTATTCCACACAACGTCAGGGTTTACAGAGAATGGTCTGAAAAAGACTATTCAGTAAGTTCTCTGGGTGCTTTGTTGATGCAAGATGTCAGAGGACAATGGGCAGACTGCTTCAAGCTAATAGCAAGGCAATAGCAACTCCAATAACCACTCCTTTCAACCGAGATATGCAGAAGAACATCTCTGAACTCACACCACATCAAACCTTGAAGCAGATGGGCTATAGCAGCAGAAGATGGAAACTGACACTACAATTCAAATGGGATTACCAAAATTGGTCATCAAATTGGAAAAATATTGCCTGATCTGATGAATCTCGATTCGTAAAGTGACATTCAGATGGTAGGGTCAGAATTTGGCACAAACAACATGAAAGCACGGATCCATCCTGCCTCATATCCACAGTGTACCCATCTTCTAATGGCTGCATCCAGCAGGTAATGCACCATGTCACAAAGCTCAGATCATCTAAAACTGGTTTCCTGAATAATGAGTTCACTGTACTGAAATTCCCTCCACAGTTATCAGATCTCAATCCAGATCCAGATTTGGGATGTGGTGGAGCAAGAGATTTCTATCATGGATGTGCAGCTGACAAATCTGCAGCAACTGTGTGATGCTATCATGTAAATATGGACCAAAACCTCAGAGGAATGCTTCCAGCACCTTGTTAAATCTATGCCACAAAGAGTTAGGGCAGTACTGAAAGTAAAAGTGGGTTCAACCCAGTACTGGCAACGTGTAACTAACAAAGTGGCTGGTGAGTGTAGAATATTATAGTATAATATAGCATAAAACAGTGCAGCTTAGTGTAATAATAGAAAAAAGCCCTTCATTTACATAGCGCTTTCCTTAACAAAGCTTCGAAGTGTTTCATAGAAAGAATTAAATAATATATATAAAAACATTTCAAAAGGAAAAAGAATCACATAAACAACATATTATAAAAGATACAAACAGACTAAGAGGGGGTAATAAATTCATAAAAGCCTCCCAGTAGAATGTTTTAAAAGACATTTAATAGACAATCAAGAAGAGGCTGATTTTAATAGGCAAACAGCCTCAGTTTAGGAGCTATAATGTCAAAGGCCTAGTTCCATTTATTTACTAGAAATAACCAATAGTCAATCATTTGTAAAGGAGACAACTATAAATGAGTTGTAGTCACTGGATTTTTATGTATGTGTCTATTTTTCTACCCATAGGGACACTTTATTGTAAAATACAGCCCAGTAAGTGAACTCCATTGAGAAAAGAAGAAAAGGAGAATTAATCAACAGCTAAATGACAACTATTTTTAATTGGAGGAGTGTAGGTGCTGGAAGCTAATGCAGTAGATAACACACATTATTTAAACAGTGCTGTGAAAGAGCGACAGAGAGACGTAATTTAAGGAATCTGAGTGTGAGTCAGAGGCGTCAACACATTTTCATCAGTGTGGAGAGCACAGCTGATGACAGCCATGGGAGGGGCTTTAATTGTGCAGGTATTAGAGAGCAGATCAAAACATACCCAGGCAATACCATTATAATATGTCACCAGAGTTTCATCATTGTTTTTTACTTCATTACTCCACTTCATTATCATACTGTTGGAAGTAGACATTTCTCTTAAAAAACCTTAGAACCTTACGTCTACATTACGTACAGCTAAATATTTTCAATAAAACCTTTCAACAGCTTAGACAGACAGACAGACAGACAGACAGACAGACAGACAGACAGACAGATAGACAGATAGATAGATAGATAGATAGATAGATAGATAGATAGATAGATAGATAGATAGATATTCTTCCAGCAGTCACACATCAATCAGTACCATATTACCTCACACATCATCAGTTCACTTTAGTCCTTTAAGTCTTTATAGTAAGCCTGCTGTTCATTACACAGCATGGAAATGTCATGGGGGAGTGCCATTAACACCAGCACACACACATACACAGTGAGACACTTTTAACTACAAGTAACACGGTATCTATTTCTGCTTGCAATTTTGCTTGAAAATGAAAACTAAGTTTGCAAACTGCCCACCACTGTGTAAACATTTAAATGGAACCACTTTCACTGTAATTAATAATTCAAAACAAACACAGAAATACAGCCACGTGAAAAAGAACGTTTTAACAGGGCTCTAAGTAGTCCTGTGAAAAACTAAGTACACCCCATCTTTTGATAGCTTGTAGAATGTCTTTTAGAAGATATAACTTGAAGTAATTGTTTTCTGTTGACTTTATCAGTTTCTTACATTGTTATGGAGGAATTTTGGCCCTTTGCTTATGCACTGATAACTTAATGTCCCGTCACAGCATTTTAGAGGAGGTCTGGATTTAGGTGTGCTTGGGATTATTGTCCTATTGCATGACTCTTTGTGGCCAAGCTTTAGCTGTGGAACATATGGCTGCACATTTGACTCTAAAATACTTTGGTATACAGAGGAGTTCATGGTCAACTCACTGCCTGCAAAGTGCACTGAGCTGACCAACGCAACTCAATGCAAGGTCATCTCAAGGATACTGTAACTCAATGCAAGGTGCTCAGTATTGAGTGAATTGGACACCTTGCAAGTGCAGGACTTGCAGCTGCAGAACCTGGGCATCACCTCTCCACCACCATGCATAACAGTTGGTACGAGGTGTTTGTGCTGATATGCTGTGTTTGGTTTTCAGCAAATGTATTGTGTGCATTATGGCCAAACATCTCCACTTTGGTTTCATGTGATCAAAGGACATTATTCCAGAAGTCTTGTGATTTGTTCAGAAGCACCTTTGCAAACCTAAACTGTGCTGCCATGTTCTTTTTAGTGAGAGGAGCCTTTCTCTTGGCAAACCTTCCAAACAAGCCATATTTGTTCAGTCTTTTTCTGCCACGAAACTTAACATTTAACATGTTAACTGAGGCCTATAGAGTACGAGACGTAGGTCCTGGGCTTTTTCTCTTTTTTTTTTTTCTTTGAGCATTGCACAGTCTGACCTTGGAGTAAATTTGCTGAGATGTCCACTCTTGGGAAGATTGTAGCAATGTGTTAACACACAGCTGAATGCTCCAGACCAGCAAACTGCCAAAACCTTTGGTTGCCGCTTTTATAGAGGTGGCCACACTTACTGATGATCAATTAATTAAGTGCATTTGATTAGCAGCAGATGTACTATTAGATTTACTTCATACAGATTGTAAGGGACAGTTTGAAATCAAGTATGCACTGTATTAACAGGGAAGGTGGTGACGAGAGAAAATCCAACTTATTGTCTAGAAGTGGGTGCACAGGGCATGGAGAAGGAGCTATCACATTGCACACAAACCTATTCCTAGGCAAACGAATAATCTAACAAAGAAGATTTTCTGTTTTGTGGAGACTGAAGTAAAACTTCAAGCTGACATTCACTGGACAGCTTCTTGCTTCTGAAAATACAATCTGTCTCTTGTAAGAGCTGCATTCAGCATTGCCTGAGTGAGGCAGCAGCTCACAGAACATCACATTTAATTTCAAGTTGAGTATTAATGACCACAGAGCCACGAATCCCTGTCTACTCTTTGTTTGGTGTTCTAACACAGTCAGATATTGTCTTCATTTATTTTGAGCTACTGCCCTTTCCCTCTCAGTGTAGGTCTCAGAAGGATACTGGATGATTAAATTTTTCCCCTTTTCCCCACCACAGTCTACTCTTGTACCGGTGTAAACTTGCTTCTCGTTTTTAGAGTAAGAAAACAAACAGGACAAACAATTTTAAAGTCTTTTATTTCCTACTTTTATTTGCATGAACCTACCTAAAATTCACAAGCAGGAGCAGCAACTGCCACAAACTCGGGGTGCACGCAAGATTTAAGTAAAGTACATGGAACTTATTCTGACTAAACTAACACAAAGCAATTGTGAAGTGTGGACGTCAGCAATAGCGGCAATGCAAGCAGAGAGTTGATGTGTCTCATCTGTGCTGTGGTGCTTTTGAAGGGGCAAAGAGAAAAGAAAGCTTTTGCAAAATGGATGGAAGAGAATGAGTGAATAAACGCATGGACCAGCTGTTAAAGCCTCAGGTGGGCTAAATTAGATGATGAGTCTCCCTTTACAGCTAATTGGCTTCCAAGAAGATCAATGCTGATACAGTAAAAAGCTACAAGGTGCTTCTTAGATTTAACGGTAGCTACATGGCAGTGTGTTTGTCACAACAAAATATACCATTATGTGATACAACACTGAGAAGGCTTAAGTCTATTGTGTCCTTACACTGATTTCATTTTAGTTTTTTTTTTACTTAAAAATTGTACAAGTATGTTTAGTTTGAAATGGGCAGTATGTACAGTCTTGAAAATTGTTACCAGCTGCAGTAACTTAAACTGTGTGTAAGTGTCATCATGGCAAAATGCAGTCCTGGACATCTGTGGACAAATTTGGTCAACTCGGGTGCATCTGGTAAATGCAGCAAACAAAACATTTCATTCATGCAGTCTGACAAACTAATTAATATGAAGGAAAACATAACTATACTGCCAAATATAATCTCTGAGCGTGGCAGCTTTCACAGTTTCATGTGCTATAAGGCACTGCAACAGCTGTGTGGGGTTAATGATATAATATTTCTGAGTAATGAACTTAAACAACACTTTAATACTAAAAGTGTCGCAAGCGTTCCCGTTTAACGGCTTTCATATCAAATGATGCTCAAATCTCCAAAAACACAAGTAAACCAATTAAAAATAACCGCTGTGCTAGGTCAGTGTGTTATCGCCCAGACCCCAGATTTCAACACAACAAAGAAAAGCTTGGGGCAAACACAGACGGACCGACAGACGACAAAGCCCAACCTATTGATGTGGCGAGATGAAGGGACCGGGGGACTGGACTATATTTAGCTTCATTGAGATGGTAATGGTTGAAACATGAGAGGACTTCAGTGTGTGGCTGTGTGTGTGTGTTAATGACGCGCAGTACAGGAACCAACATTTGAATGTCTGCGCTTTACATTGGGAAAAGTGTTTTTGATCATGGGAACAGTAATAATCACAAGTGGGTTTGAAACAATCAGTAATCATCTATCTGTAGTAACACAGCATGGAAATAGCAGCACTGCTGCTTTAATTCTGGGCCTTGTTGAGCGCCCAAAGGAAATATGCTGAAACACATTTACCTTGTGGCACATTCTCCTTTCTCCCTGCAAGTCTTACTCTCTTACCCACCTCTATCTCTGCAGCTGTCTTAACCCCCCCCCCCCCCCTCTTTCTCCAGCCAAGATTTCTGCCTTCCACTGTTGTATTCCTCCACTTGTTTCCTAGCAACTGAACTGACATGCCCCCTATTCTCAGCCCTGCAAATCTGTTGTTGCAACCCTAGATTTTATGGAACAGCCCATATAAATCATCATTCCCCACAGGGAGCTGAGTTATGAGCAATGTCTTTCAGAGAAAGACTCTGCCTAAGTACGCGGTTAACCTGGTTTCCACATGTAGTACAAGTTTCGAGTGGTCAAAGCAACAGTTGGTAAGCATTTTTTAGGGTTTTGAAACATTAGTTGAAAGCTGCTGTTTCTATTAGATGTCTGCTGCACTAACTCTCTTGTGGTGATTTATTATTTGCAATTCATTCATACAAGCTTTATGCAGATTTCAAAAACCAAAGAAAGTTCAAATAAAAGCACTGCAATGCAGTGTTTGACACCAACGCTACCTGAATCATAAATGTATTTTTCACATTACACAATATTGATTTTTGAAGCCTGTCTGGCATCAATCCTTGTCAAAACATATATAAGTAAACTGTGAGAAGTCATTTACTTTTTAGTACTATTACTAATATGAGGCAGTGTGAGACAATAATTGCTCTAATGACACAGAAAATTTGGAAAACTGTAGAGTCTAAATGAATAATTTATTTGCGGAAGACATCATTACACAGTGCTTTGAAGAATAAATTGTCCAAGGAAAACTGAATGTGATGGTAGGTTCAAACTCTGTGAATAAGAAGGCCCTTGATTAAAATGCAGGTGGCATATTGAATAAAGGACAATGTTATCTTTACAACGCATGTGTCCTGATATTACCAAACTGCTCTATGAATACTAAAATCTGTTGCATGTTGCATAACTTTTCCTTTGGATGAAGTCAAGAGTGTTGTTGTTGGAAAAACAAGATAGCTGAGCAGCAACCACCATCTAGTGGCAAACAGAGGTACTGCAATATTTAATAAACAAACATGATTTAAGTTGAATTTCAGTCTTTTATTTGGATAATTAAAAAAGCCCTGACAAATTAATTGATTTGGACCACACACTAAAAATAGACAAAGAGAGTTAGCAGGACAGGTAACACTTAAGAATAAATGTGCTTGCATGATTCAGTGGATACCCTGTTTATCATGATCTTTAACAAAATTTAAGGAGGTTTAATCTGCTGTGGCTTTCAGAGTTTAAGGTTGCTATTTAAGCCATCCTCAGTGCCTTAACCAATATCCAATAAAATAAAAAATACTTTTTATAATTACTTGTGAAAGCAGAACCTTTTCCACACCCCCTTCAATTGATTATTTGATTGGAGTTGTAAGCAATAATTAGCAAAAGGTTTTTTATGTAATAACATACAATGAAAATAAATTCCTGTAAGGTCAAAGAGTTGTACTGGCCTCCCAAGGTTATTTAAAAACACTTTCTGATCAGTCATATCTAAATAGTTTAATTAATCTAAATAGTTTAATTCTAAAAATATTTCAAACATGCACCTTTAGACCCTTCCTCTGAATGTAAGATTGTCCAAATACATACAGAAGCCAAGGAACGGGAATGGTTTGCAGAACAAAAACTATAAAATGTGATTTGCTTGTAACACATTTAAGTAGCCCGCGCATTGTTTATATTGCACAATTTCAATTGCCAAGGCTTTAGAGATAGGGCTTCTTGGTGTAAACACATAAAAACATAGTGTAAAACCACAATATAATCCTGATGATGAATATAGTGAAAAAGAAGCAGGTGGTGGGCTAATATATATATATATATATATATATATGAATAAAGAATTCTCAGTGACTGTTCAGTGCTGCAGCCATTTACTTTTTAAATTAAACCATGTGCTTGTCCATATATCCACCAAGCTCAAAATTAGAGTGAATGAAAAGAGTGTTTATTATCAAACTGGCAGCCCCACAGATCAATACTGTCAACAGGCAGCTGTAAATATACCACAGAGGTGTGCAAGAGCAGGCAGTTAAAGGCAGATGGCCTGTAGGCTGGTGGATGGTGGTGTACCACTGAGGCCTAGGAATAGGTTTGTGTGCAATGTGATAGAGTGATGGAGGGAAAGAACTCCAATCCAAGCAAAAACTGCAATGAAAATCATGCAACGTAGTAATTTTGTTTGTGTGTTCACTCTGATTAGACAGTCTGCTGGAGCAGCTGCAGATCTGGTAGTCTTGATTTTTTTACTCCACATGAAAGCACATCCCCACATCATTACCTAATCCCTTCTTAAGTGGCAGCTGCTCTGGTCTGCAAAACATACTGTGCAGACAAGCTTGACTGAGGCTACAATGAATCACAAAGACTGTGGATCATGAAGGCCCTCTGGTAGGATGCACGGCACTAATTCAACACACACGGGATAAATTCAAACTTTGGCATGAGATAAAAAATATGGAACGATGATTTGTGGTCTCCATCACTGCTTGTCTTCATCAGTGTTTAAGTATGCAGAGGGGCTCCAAGGTGTCAAATAAAACCTAATAAATAGAGCTTCACATATGTGATGTCTCAGTTTCTTGTTTGCATTTTATCGCCACATAGAAAATCTATTTTAATTATTGCTCCTCTCTTGTGAATGCCTACAGAATGATTCAGAAGCCCCTTTAATGACAAATTTCTCTTCACAGGCAAAGCATGATCCATTTGTTTCATGAATGCATGCATGAGTCTGACTGTAGAGTAAGCAGTTCTCCAGTTCTCTAGAGCTCCAGTAGGGGTCACAGTCATGACACTGAAATCACAGTTTGCAGCTAAGGTGGATATTGATGATGATTCAGTTTGCTTACCCAGCATCCTTCACCCCATTTGTTAGAACTAGTCCCTCCTGGAGCAACATAAGTCATTTTGCTGCAACAACTGAGCTCCCTCTAGTTTTGGGAGGCACTGCATGTGATGAATATCTCTCATATACACATACACAGGTTTGTCTCTGGCTTGTTTCCCTGTATATTAGCCTCAAACAAAGGCTAATGTGTATATATTGATGCTGACCACATACTACCCAGCCCGACACTGAATTGTAATCTCAAAACAAGGGCCAAAAAGGCAATTTACAGTGAAGGTTCCATTTGGTTTGAAAGCACCAGTGGCTGAAAGAAATCCCATAGCACTACAAAGGGGTTATTTGCTCCAATAAGCTAACAGCATTGAACTCTCAGAGCACATCACAATCATCTTTGATATTTAAATCTAAAGCTTTGAATGAATGAGCAGGGAGTGAATTCAAGCTTCGTGACAGGGCTCACATTCAGTCCCTCATGGTGTCATCGCTTTAATGTTCAAAGACATGCATGACAGCTACAGTGTCAAACACACTAGCGTTCCAATGACGATGGCACTTTTTTATATATACATAGTCCTCAAAAGTAATTGGACAATTGACTGACAAGCAGTGTAGTGGCCGGGTGATGCCTATTCCCTTGTTATTTCATGACAAATGAAGCAGACAAAAGAACTGGAGTTGATTCCAAATATTGAACTTGCCTTTGGTAGCTGTTCACTGAAATTCAATGAGTTCCAGTGAACAGCTACCAAGTTCAATATGAGATTCAAAGAGATGCCCATGCAAGTGTAGCAGGCTGAAAACTTGAAATAAACCAAAGACCTATCAAAAACTTCAGGAGTGGCCAAATTACCAATCTGGCCCATTCTTAAAAAGAATGAATGTACTGGTCAAAAGGTCTGAAAGAGCACAGAAGATACCTAAGTTGAAGATCGCAGAATATTTTCCTTGATTCACAAAAATCCCTTCACAGCATCTAACCAAGAACACTCTCAAGGAGGTAAGCATGCCAATGTCAAAATCTACCACCAAGAGATGCCTTCATGAATGGAAATACAGAGGGGTGCCAACAAGGTGCCAGAATCACTAAAAGAGCCTGTACAGTTCTGTTAAAAAGAAAAAAAAACCTTTGGAAACAAAGATGAAACAAAGATTAATTTGTACCAGAATGATGGAGGGGAAAGTACAGAGAAGAGAGAGAGAGTCCATGATCTGAAGGATACCACTTCATCTGTCCAACATGCTGGAGACAATGTTATGTCATGGACATGTATGGCTGCCAGTGGAACTGGGCCACTAGTGTTTATTGATTATGTGACTCCTGATAGAAGTAGCAGGATGAATTGTGAAGTGCACAGGGCTATACAGGCATATCCTTCAACTGTCAAGTCAGTCGTCTGATTTAAGCTCAGTAGAGCATGCTTATCAGTTACTGAAGACAAAACTAAGGGCAGAGAGACCCACAAACAAGCAGGAGCTGACAGTGACAACTGAAGACCTGGCAGACCATCTCAAGAGAGGAAACACAGCATTTGGTGAAGCCCATGGGTTCTAGACTTCCACAAGGTTTTTCATCCAGGTATTAAAAAAATCCTTATATTTAATATTATGTTAGCCTGTCCTTTTGAGCCTCTGAAAATCAGGGACTATAAAAATGTGCAGTAATTCCTAAACAGTCATGCAATATTTTGTATGTTTTGCTGTTTTCGAAATGTGATGTTCATACATTTGTGTATGCATTGAATTATTTGATAGGATTTTTTTTTTTTTAAACCTGGCATTTTATAATCTGACAATCAACAAGGACATTCACTCTATCCAAAGGTAATTACATGAGAGTGTTTTATTTGTCTCCCTGCAAGTTCATACCAGTTGATAGGTTGATTGAACCGGCTGACAGGTTGCATTGCCTCCTGCACTAAAGGGTTTCAATATCACAGAGCAGTAATACAAGCCCACCAGCTGCTATGAAAAATGAATTCATTCTGGAAATAAGGTTTTAAACAAGACAAAAAGCAAGTAAATCCACTTAAAATAATCATCTCGCATCATTTCATGTAAATTTATTAACAATTTATGGAAAGCACTTTATTTTGACGGAGGCTGATAGCACATCCTTCTAGATCAATAAGTCATGCATTCCTTCAATCAGTGTTCAGACAGTTCTGAGTAACTTGGGATTTAGCTTTATGCTCCTCTGGCAGCTTTCTGCTTTTTCCAGAAAACCAGTCATGACAGAGCGCACTCACTTAAACAGTAAAATTGTGAACTGACCGTAAAACTCCATCCAGCACAGAGCCTTAAACGTCAATTGAAGATATTGCTTCTAGTAAGTTACTTATCTGCACATTGGAGATCATTAATTATTAAACAGATAATAAATGTTGAGTTTTGCAAGTGCTGGCAAACCATCTGTATTTGGACCCCATCATAAAGTTGCTCAGCGTGTTGAATCTGAATCAACAGCACATGAGCATGCTTATGTCATGTGCTATTGGATGGGAGTACCAGAGGCCATTTTTCAAAACAGAGTTCCCTTGGGAGACGTAGCTGCTATCAGCAAAGCAGGTCATCAAAGATGCATGGCAGCAACTGCAGCGCTGAAGAAACGAAGAGCAAGAAATGCAGGCAGCGGCAAGAAGAAATAAAGGTCATGTGATAGCCTTCTGCTCTGAACAACTTCATTTTATTATTTACCCTTCTTTGACTTTTGTCCAAACAAAAATATCTCAGCAAATATTTGAGGTTTGTCCAGAAATTTGGTGCAGATACCAATGTTGGCCATATTCAAAGTAGGTCAGATCATCTCCAATAATGATTGCCACAAAATTTTGTATAGATATTTGTTATTCCCATGCAATCACTGCTTACATCTTTTCACCTTATATTACAATGAGGTTGACATTTGGGCTTTTAAGTGAACAGCACAATCAAATCTGGCATTCATGTCCCCCACAGTGTTGCAGGGAGACACTTCACGTGAACAGGGTAAAAAATGTAAGCAGCATATGTCGCCATGAAACTTATCCTGCAAATGACTTAAATTAAGGAAATCATTTTATGGATTACAAGTTGTATTTGAATACATTAATGATGATGACAAATTCAGGTTCAAAACATTTGCATTTTGTTTACTTTTAACATAGTTTTACTCATCCAGACTAGTCCAGGAAAATTCAGCTGCACAGTGCAGGGCACATACGGGTACATGGTCATGTCTATACTATAAAAAACTGACAAAGTTTAGTGAAACAAACAACTAAATGTGACATTTTCTTTCAGACTCATGGAAAGATTGGATCATGGAATTGAGCAGGCATGCATACATGTTTTTGCTTGTAGTTTCTTGCCTTAACTTTTCATTTAGGGCCTTATCGATATCATTGTACCTGCTAAACCTCAACATGTTTGCACTGTGAGCGTGTAGCATTCTGACATTAATAGCACCAGTGTACTCAAGTGTAGTTTAGTTTTCGTGGATTGTTTTTGAAGTGTTTTTCAGACATTCGAGTGAAGCTTAAAAACAAGTCATGGTTTTAAGATTACCCTTCATATTCCGAAGAA
Source organism: Archocentrus centrarchus (assembly GCF_007364275.1). Lineage (NCBI taxonomy): Eukaryota > Metazoa > Chordata > Actinopteri > Cichliformes > Cichlidae > Archocentrus > Archocentrus centrarchus. The sequence continues at coordinate 20,565,292 of NC_044349.1, read as the reverse complement.
AAGAAAATGATTACTGCAGTCATTAGAGAAATAGATTTCTGATAAGTAAGGTAACAGTCTTATTGTGTATATGCAGATCATACTTATGTACATAGTCCCCCCCCCCCCCCCCCCCCCCCCCCAAAAAAAAAATTTTTTTGAGTTGTGAACTGCTCGATGGCACACTCGAATTTAATAGCTCAAACCACTTTCGTCCATTTTTGCTGCACTCACAAACTTTTTTTTTTTTTTTTATCATTGTGTCCCTATTTTGCACCCCAGAGCAATATTTAGTCAAACTCATAAACCATCATCTACTGACAGATCACACATCTTTCAAACTCAGGATCTCGCTCCATCTCTGTGACCGTCATCATCAGTGTCAGCTTTCAGCATTTTGTCAACCAAACAGACAGAGAGAAAAAGAGGAAGAGGAAGAAAGAGAGAGAAAGAGAGAGAGAAAATTAATGCAGCAGTTCATCATTTTCTCATCTAATGAGGAGCTCTCATTCTGAATGCAGCACAGACAAATATGTCTTGTAGTAAAAACAAAAAAGCCGGCCTGAATGAAAACACTGCTGTAGTGTGTGAAAGAGAAACCATTTCCCGGGAATTGCGTTCTATTTTAATAACACTGCTTTCTCTATTCTGAATATTGTTTGACAGACACATGGTTTTGTGACGAAGAAAATAGCTTTTCAGCATGTCATCATTAATAATTCACTTATGACAAACAGCTCTGACATTTACACTGCACTGAGTGTCTGCCTGACACTGACAGGGAGACAATTATGAAGGAAAAGGAGACCAACACAGGGAGAGGCAGATTCTCTCTCGGCTGTGCGCTGATGCAATTATAAAGGTTCAGGGCTAATAAAGTGTCAAACCTTTACTTGTAAAACACTTATGGAAGAAGCTGTGATGACCTTTACAGAAATCTAATACTGACCTCAAATGGAGCGTAAGAAGAGTCAGAGTCACTCTAAGGAAAAAAAAAAACGAAAGGCGAACAGAAAGTGTTTAATGTGGCCTTAGAATAACCAGGTGAGGTCCTGAAGAGCGAGCAGTATAGACATTGGAAAGCAGTTTTTGTAGCATTTAGATTTTTGGGCTTTCTTTCCAGTTTTGTGTTTAAAACATAGTCACACTTCTCCTGAGCTTATTGGAGACAAATGTGAACAAAGAATGTGTAAATGAGCTGCAGAACAACTCGTTTCCTCCACAGTTCACAGTGTTCTCTCTGTGTTAATGCTTTGTGTGCAAACACTGAGAGAAAATATAAGGACTCAACTTTGAATTCATCCATTCGTTTACTGCAATGATGAGTGTAATTACTGTCAAAACTTTTTCTATCCTTGTTTGCCTTTTTTCTGTGTTGCTTTGCTTCTTGTCTGATTTTTTTTATTTATTAATCTCTCTCGTCTTTTTAGAGGCCTCGACTCCTCCCTTGTGTGTTTCCCTCTGCTCTGATTACCTGCTGTGCCCTGATTTGTATCACCTGCGTCTTGTTATCCCGCCTCTTGTGAAAGCGTCTTCCCTCCTGTGCCACTTTGTCTTCACACATTGTTACACATATACCCTTTTTTCTCATGTTTTACTCTTGGTTTTCACTGTCTTCTTAGCACGTCTGCAGTGTTTCCTGATATCCTGAACAGGTCATCAATGTGCCAAAGTAAAGACTGCATTCTTGATTTTTAAAAATCTTTTTGTAACTCTTTACAATAGCTATCATTATGAATGGAATGGATAGCTTACTACTTACTTACTAACACTAACTGGCCAACTAATTGGTTTGTAAAAATTATCTGGATGGTTCTGATGTTTATAAAACTTTGTAAATGTTTAATAAATACCCAGCAGTGTGGACACTGGTTTGTGGTTAAAATTAAATTAAATTAAATTAAGATGGGCTCACTGATCAGCAGTGAAACCTTCACTACAAAATGTCTCATGGGCTATGATACCATACATAATACATAAACAGTACTCTGCAAAAGTCTTGAGCCACCACTCATTTCTTTATATTTTGCTTTGCAGACTTTGTTGTAAAGTAGTCTTGAACAATAGTTCTCCAGGCTTTCTGAATGTTCTAAAAATTCTTCTTTGGACATTGCCTGCTTTTTCACTCATTTACAGTCTGGTCCATGAACCTGACCACTTATAGAGGAATGCTTTTTTGGTTTGCTGAATCATTTCACACTGATCTATGAGTCATTCAAGCATAAAAAAGCACATAACTCAAGGGATGAACCAGTGTTGTCTCTACACATAACAGATTAGCAAATAACCAAGTTTAAATTGTATCTTTAGGCATTTTGGTACTAGCGGCCTATCACAAACCACATAATTTGTTTCCCCTTCTTTAGTTAAATCTAAAATCAAATCAAAAATCAAAAATAACAATTTGACAGGTGTAAAATGTTATTTTTGCAAGAATAAGGTGGATCCCAAAGAACTATTAGCCAAAAGCTTAGCATATTTCGCATGGTGTGCAGCATGTCCTTAAAATTTTGAGGAAACTGGACACGTGAGGACAAAAGAAGAAGTAGTGGCTGGTCTAAAAAAAAAAACAAAACTGCCTACAGCATCTGAAAGTCATGTCCTTAAGAAATAGGAAAAATATCCAGTGAAGACCTGACACAGGACCTCAGATGCATCTGCATCTACTGTTGGTACTGTTGGTCTCAGTGTAAGGGTGGCTCTCAAGAAGCCATTCTAAAGGAAGGGAAACAGGGAGAAAAGGCTGAGGTATGCCAAATTACACAAGAACTATACTGAAAATCAGTGGCAACAGGTCTCATGAAGTGGTGAATCCAAATGTTAAATTTTTGGTTCAAATCATCTTCAATATGTGCAGAAGAGAGCAGGAGAGTGGTCCAACAGTGAGTGTCTACAGCCATCTGTAAAACAAGACAGAGGCTTTGTCATACTTTGCTGTATTTCAGCCAGTGGTGTTGGGGACCTTGTCAAAATTGATGGAATTATGAATGGAGAAAAGTACTGTCAGATTTTGATTCACCATGCAGTGCCATCTGGAAAGTATCTGGTTGCCAAACACTTCATTTTTCAGCATGACAATGATCCCAAACTCACTACCAATGCAGTAAAAGCACACCTGGATAGAAAAACACACAATGGAACACTATCAGTCATGTATTACCCTCCCCAGAACTTATTTACCTTATATACTGTATTTCCAAGCATGTTTGCACATGTTTCAATAAATCGCTGCACCTATTTGCTATTTTCCTAGCAAAATATAAAAAAATGAGGGGCAGCTCAAGACTTTTGCACAGTAGAGTATCATACACAAAGTAATAATTTAAAAAGAAGTTAAGTTAAATATGAATTAAAATATTACTATCAATCAGTAAATATAAATTGTCATTTCACTGTTAACTATAAAATATTTACTGTTCAATTAAGTACCATTTTTCTCATTTATTAATAATTATCATTATAAAGTTTTATCCTTGACTTTTGCTGATGAGTCTAACATGGCTGGTAAAAGTCAGCAGCCAACTCCGTCAGGCTGTACTTGCCCTTTGCACAGTGGTACATTAAGATTAATATGAAATTCAACTAAACCCGATGGGAATTTAATTTGTTTTGTTGATTTTAGGTCATAGACCTAATTACTGGACACAGTTACAATTTTTACCTGATGATGACAGGATGAAAATTAAAGATTCACCAAAGCAATTACAGTTCATCCTGAGGATAAATGTTTGTGCCAAATTTCATGTCAGTCCATTAAAAAGAAAAAAATTTCACCAAGGCACTCCACTTCACTCCACCCCACAAATGTGAACTTTCTGTGGATGCAAGAGGCAACGAGTTAAGGAGATCAGGAAATTCAAAGACTTTGCAATCACGAATGGCACAAAATTTTATGCTCATCTATGTCAACAGACTGAGATATTTCAGTCCTGGCTACTACCCCAAGTGCCACGCCCAGGGAGCATGGCTAAAAGTCATAAAATATGGCCTTACACTACACTTGATACAAGAATTTTTCACATATGCTACAACTAAAAAAAAAAAACTCACCCGCAAGACCAAATAAGCACCTTTGTCTTACAGCTGTTGTATAAATAATTAAGTTGTGCTCAGTGTGTAAAGAACCAGACATTGACACTTCTGTAAACAGGTAATTTTTCACCTTCGTGTGTGTGTGTGTGGGGGTGTGGGGGGGAGGGGTGGGGGGTGGAATGGCGTGTGTGCTTAATAAACGGTGCGCTCCAATCAGATTGCAATCAGAGCATCACACAGTTTATTCAGTCCTGTAAACATTTCTGTCAGGAATAGTAACAACAGGGACAAGAAGCACAGGCCTGCACAGATAACCACTGACAAAACAATGTGCGCACACAGAAATCCACAGCAACAATGATGTTCTTGTGTCCTCATCTTCTGTGACCACAGAAAACTGCAGTACGTGAAGCACTGTGAAGTATTGCATGAATTGTTGATGTGACGTCCCTCAATATGTCTCCGGGGTGCCGATTTTTAAATGTGTGCAGTCAGCAGGCAAACAATGAACCACAATACAGAGACAGTAAGTCGTGCCATGAAAACATTCTGGTGATAAGTGTGCAGAGTAATCAGCTTATGGGCAAATGTTAACATGTGGCTCATTCAACCCAGTAAGTGTTTGAAATATATTCTCCAAAAGCTGAAATGCAACTCTCATCTGAAACAGAGCTGAGAAATTGGAGCAGCATGCTGTACCTTCTGCTTTCTCTGGTAGGACTCGGTGGGTTTGGAGCTGTAATGCTAATGATTTTTTTGGAAAGTTTCCATTTTGAAAATATTTTAATGAATGTCCTGTAGCTGTTTCCAACTCACAACATGAACTCTGTGCCAAGTCAGTAAATAAAACAGTGCAATTTTTCAACATGTCCTCTTCTTTAACCAGTGCTTTTAGGAAAACATTTACACAAGAACTTGATCACTTATGTTTACTCTATGATAACTTTTGTGTCTATGACGGGGAGAAAATGAACCTGCCATTAACAGCTTTTTGAAATCTCTATCACCATGATGAGTCTTTGCTAATTACTAGCCTACTGCACACTGCTATTGTATCCTCACTGCACTCAGCCACTTAATGCCCATTAATCCTGCATCCCTTTACCATAAATATGTGCCGGCACAGCTGAGGAGCATGTAAGAGCCCTTAGAAAGAAGAGTTCTTCACAGCAGAAGAAAAGTGGCAAACACGCATGCAGGTGTGACACTGGAACCAGAAAGAAGGAATGAAAAGTCATCTGGCATCCACACAAACAATAAACATGTGAAAAGACGACTACTATTTCTTTTAAGAATATAAAAGGGTAAAGGCTCATTTCAGTGTTGCCACTTGTATACTGGGCTTCTGCTTATGCTAAATAGTCATGCCATTCGTTCAGAAGTCTGCTCAGGCTCTATTTCCAAGTTCAGCTTAATGAGTCATAGATTCAGCATATGCTGCCATTAGTTTAACAGCTCTAACTGCCTTGAATCTCTGGCTTGCAGCATTTAAATTAACTACCACTCCCACTCAGCCAGCAGCTCTTCTTTTACTGTTTCTCTCATCACGTCAATGAGATCGCTCTGGAAATTAGACTTTTGTGTGCAGGACCTAATGCCGCTGCTGTCTGCTAATGAGCTTTTGTCTTGATCAGTGCTGGAAAATAACGAAGAACCTTTTTTCTTTCACACTGCACTTTTGTTCAGATATCTAACAGGTAGAATTCCTTAGCAAACTTAAACCAGTGTTTCCTGATGTTCTTACTCAGTCCCCACAGATGTTATTAGCTGTTAGCAATTCTATATTTAAGGGATTTTTTTCCCTAAACTTATCTTCATCCAGAAAGAACTGCTTAATGTTGAAAGTAATATAATTATAAATTCTTAAAAAAAAATAAAAAAATACAGAGCTTTGCAAAATGTGTAAAAACATGATAAAAATGACAACAACCAGTTAATGTTCTGGCACAACAGTAAAACTCATAATAACCACCTGACCACCTGACTTAGGCAACAACTGCTGGAGATGAAAAATGAAGTCAAAAAACTACTAGCTGAGCAGTAGTAAAACTTGAAAAAGCTCTATACAAACAGACCAATGGAGAAGGCTCGACTTCAAAGTAAAAACTGTGCCTCAGATGCAGCTAATATGTCTCAAAAGGCACAACTTTTTCTTTGAAAGCAGGTGATCTCCATTTCCTATTTGTGTCAAACTTTCACTACAGCTTGTCTATTGTCTATTGGAAAATAATTTTCTGATTTGCCTTCAATAAACATTATCATTCTTCATTATACATTTGTTCAAAATAAAGGATTATCTGTAGTATGCTTATTGGTTAACAAATTGTGATTGACAAATCATTTGATCTTAGGGCTTCAAAAAGGGACTTCAGAAATCAATGGATGACTTCGCGGCAGCTCCGCCCACCTTTTATGCTGTTTATGATTGCACTTGGACAGCTAATGAAGTCAGCTTGCTAAACAAGCATGCTATCATCAGGTGAATACTGCATCCTCATGTTCAAATATGGAAACTTATGGCTCTGAAAAACAAACAAACAATATTTTGGCAGTCAAAATGGCTATGTTAAGACTTCAAAATACTCCCATGGGTGCCATCAAGGTGGCTATGTTCTTACAGTTTCAGACATTGTGCATTCATTTCATTCACACATACACAGACACAAAACACCAAGGTCAAATGGGGACAAAAACATATTTAGTGCTTTCCTCTATTTGTGACCAAGCTCTACTCCTAATGCCAGACTGATTCAATCTGATTGCTGTCATTAGGGACAAGTTAATGCCAACTCTAAGCACTGCTATTTTATCAAGCACTTCCGAAAGGATGTTACTATCCAGGCCGCTGTGTTTCAAATGTGACACACACATGCACTTGCACACCCAGACACAAACACATAAACACAGTCAACTCCTGACTAAAAGACATGTTACCGGAATTGGATGCTTAATTGCTTTGTGTACAAAGCATGGCGTAAAGCTGTGTTTGTTGTTTCAACCTGTCTTTCAAGTGAGCTATTTGTGACAAGCTAATCTTTCATTGGTTTCCCACAGGAATCACATAAAAAATGTCAAAAGACAAAATTAGTAGCTCATTTTTTTTTTACAGCACAAAGAGTTCAGAGGAAATAGTTCACTGACTGTCTTTGTTTAGGGCCAAACAACCTGTTCATCTCTACCATAGACCAGTTAATGGAAACACCAGACTCACAGGTTTTCTTCATCTGGGGAGCAAAAATTTGCATTGCTTCATTAACAGTAAGACTTAAAAAGTTTTTTTTTTTTAGATTTTGTTCATCTTAAACAGAACGACCCTAATGATAAGCTTTCTTCTTCATGAAATGCTGCTGCAGCAGCTTGGTCTGAAATCAGACTAATTTCCTTTGAAAAACAACACCAGGTGCACATGTTGGCTCAGGTGCATCATCTCATTTTCCATCCTCCATGTCAGGTAACTGAGAGTTTGCTACTAAGTGGCCCTGAGAGGTGGATGTTTATGGTTGTAATGATTCCTGACTCACTCTGGTCATTGTCCTCGCAGCAGCACAACTATAGATCTATCATGTAGTATTGTAATAATCATATTAGGCAGGGCAGTGAATAATAATCTAGTCCATGGCCGAGCATCTCTACAGGCCTGGTTTGAACGGTTATCACCCACTTCCACGCTACTGTCACATGGATTTAAATACCAAATGCAAATTAAAGCAGGAAAAGTTCTCGTTCAAAACTGCTCTTCTAACTAATTCATGTTAGTCTCTTCCCCACTCATACTTATCCTGCATTCAGCGTACGTCATCTGTGCTCCCACTATGTGCTGTCATTCTCCACAATCCTTTATCTCTTTAACTATAGATATGCACAAGCTTGGGTTAAGATGTGGCATCCTGTACCTGTGGTGAAGAGGATATGAGAGGAGGCACAGAGGGTGCCAACACCACTAGAGGTGAAGCCTCAGCTTCAGCAGAGAAACAGAGGGGGGCATCACTGCTATAATCAGCTACAAATTCCATAGCTCTGCAGGGCAGGAAACCATTAAATACATACACACACATGCACGTGGTATGAACATGTGAATGAGTACATGTGAATGAATATGCACATACTCAGATATTACACAGTCAACAAAGACTATAATATTGTTAGTTGAATAAGCATTAGATGATGTTATCAGTTTTTGTTGTGCTGAAGACATAATGCACAGCTAAATGGCTTCAGGATATTAAAAATATGGTTTAAATGAAAAATATTCACAAGACCCATCTTGGGTAATTCACTTTGACTGAAACACTGTTTTCTCTATTCCATCACAAGATGCACACTTGAAACAAAAGTCATATTCTAAATATTATTTGCTAAGTAAGAAACTTGATGCCGCTCTCAGGATGCATCCACGTAATCATGGATATTTTTTAAATCAGGAATTTTCTGCTTTATTTTTTTCAAAAATATCTTCATCCACATGTAAATGGGCAAAAAAAAAAAAAAAAAACCTCCCAAGAGCATGCTAAAGCAACAGGTGGCAATGTAACCCTAACCATATAGAAATGTTGATCAATCAGAAGCTTGGGTCTGTGTGCGCTATACAAAGCCATCAGCTAGTTAGCTTAGCATAAAGATGTTAACTTGTGAGGTATAAGCTGGGCTTATACTTTCTACATCCACAAGTCTGCTAGGGTTCACTCAGGTCTAAGTGACATCAAATTTATCATCAGACGGTGAGCGCGAGGGTCTGTGCAGACTCATCCATGGACAGTTTACATTACAATGCGCCAACTATGCATGCACCCAAGGTGGATAAATATATAAATATGACAGAGTCACTAGTTTCGAGATACTGTACTTTTGCAGAGAATGACATGAGCTTCAATCCTCAGGTTATTGGCTCTGTAACAGATATAATATATATACCTGTGTTATAAATTTTACTAGGAGATTTTGTTTCACATTACTGACCTGAGCTGAACGCTGTTTCTAATGACAAACAAAAATAAGTAGCCGCCCCAACAAAGCTGAACACAGAATTGGTTTTACTAGTATTGCAATAGATTTGCCCCCTCTGTCAGAATAAAATTTAGTCCCTGGGGTACTGAGATTTCTGCTTACAGAATGATAAATAGAAACTTGGTGTGCCACAGAGGCAAGTCTACAAAACAAACAAGAAAAACTGCAATTTATCGTACACTAAATCTGTTTCTGCTTTTTGAAACCTAGGCATCAATCTACTGGGGATTGGATTTTGTCACAACAAAGGTAAGTAAACCAGCTGGAACACCACAGCAGATTAACTGCACTATAAGATTTTAAAACTTGTCTGTAAATAATTTTTTTTTAAATGGCATTTGTTTAGTTTTATTTTAACTTAAAAAAATGTGTTGTGGTCATTACATTATAAAAACTGGAAGCAAATATGGGTTCTAGATTTCAGAGCACCTGATTTATGCAATACAGTGTTTGGACTATATTTAAGCTCAAGTGCAGAGTAATTTAGCAGGTGAGATAAAGGGATCCAGGATTGTGTATTTATCATCAGCCTTATACTTACTCCCACTCCTTGCGTCGTGCCTGTGGTGTGCTCTGAATCTTATGAGCTTGGTGGGCTTTGACAATGTCTCTTTGCTCGATCAGGCCACCCCGCCGTCTCTTGATCACATTAGGACTGACTGCCATATCTCCATCCACTCCAAGCATCCCGACTCCAAGGTCAAAAGTTGAAACCACATCAAGAGTGAGGCCGAGACGGTTTGGATGTAAAGGAGGAGCATGGCCAGACACATGTGAGAGGTAGAGGGTGTCATAACTGGTTGAGAGACTCCTGGGCTCCAGGAGAGAGTGGGATTCAGAATACAGCTTTGACCCTCCGGCCAGTCCTGCACGATGCTTCTGCCAGCTCTCACAGTCCGCTGGGGATGGGCGGATGATGTGGTGTCGGGGGGTGCTGCTACCACACATTGTCCCCACACCCAAACCACCCACTGGACACTCAAGCCCTCCCGGGCTTCTAGCATTGTGGTTCCCTGTCAGAGACTGAGAGCTAACCGAACAGGAGCCCAATTCCAGCATGGTGTGGAAGCTGCTCTGGATCTCAGCATAGTGCTGCAGGAAGGAAAGGGAACAGAGAGGAGAAGGAATACAGCAAAAGAAGAAGTTAGAGACACAGAAAATTAACACAGTCTTCAACCTATTTCAAAGACACCATCAAACACATACTTTGCCTGGATCTGATATTCAGCTGAAATAGCAGAGGCAACACTAACTACTGATGAAAGAAAATACAAGTCTGATTTTTTAAAAGTGTAATTTTTGAATATTTATCCTCATGAGACTTCCAGAGATATTTTAGGGTGTGACTTGAATGTAGATAGGAAACTCATAAGCTGAGATTTGGGCGCTCGTCCTAGTATAAGCACAGTTGTTCAATCAGTACTACACCCTTTGGCTATTCAGTGGTCTTATACTGTTAAAGTCTTGTATTTCCACTATTCACTCACAGCTAGACCATGAACAGCATAGCATGTGCTAAATAATAATCTGGATTTTATTTATAGAGCTAAATTTATCACATTTTTTGTAAAACAAAGACACACAGGGTGGCTTTGTTTACACTCCTGCAACAGGGTTGGTGTATCAACCCTCTAGCCCCTTGAAGACACAGACATTCTCTGCTTGGGTGGGTGGCAATATAAGTCAAAAGCCTGAAGACATCCAGCTACTGTGCAACTATGCATTAGTTCAGCTAACCATCTGAGGCAATTTGCCTGTGGCCCAACAGCTCTCAATGTCCTTGACTGATTTAAAATATGAACAATCCTCCAAGTGTCAGAACCAATTAGATAAGCTGTAATAATACAGACTTCAAAACAAATGTTAATATAATGCTGTCAGAGCTGTGTTTAATTGTGCAATTAAGAACAGGGAAGACTGTGAGGGAAATAATTTTTATCAACCCATCTTCTCCTGTATCTGGTAGGATAATTATGGTTATGATAACTATTAAAATAATTACTCTGGTTTTTAGTATGTGCTAAACAAGGCATGCACATGCAGCCTTTCTGTTACAGCAGCTCATGCTGCATCCCTCACCATTTTAGCTCACTGAATGATAGATCTCTGGTTTTACAGCCCCTCTGAGAGGAAACGTTCTAAATAACTTGTGTGGTGAAGATAATGGCCAGTAAAACGGGAACAGTGCATTGCATGAAACTGATAAGATGGCAGAGGAGCTATACTGTGTTCAGCTTACAGTTCATCGGGCTGCTTAAGCATTCTTACTCATTCATTAGTCTGAGGTCAATACGTGAACACATTGATAGGCCTACTTGATTTGATGAAGACTTGCACTGGGAATCTATAACTCTTTAACTTTAAGAGGTCCCCACTAACACCCCCACATATCAAAACTTCTTCACAAACTGAATTAACATATGGCTAGATTAAGAATAAAGCCTCAGAAATAGAGGACTCAGCCTGAGACAAAAACACTAAGCTGACAGAATTATAAAATGTACTTTTTTGACTGTTTTTTGACATGGCAAATGACATTTTGCAATTTGTTTACATATTAAATTCATGGGGTAAAAAGTCATAAAGTTTTATTATAAAACAAATCAGATGGGTCAAAAATACTACAAAATTAAGCATTCAACATTATTGGTTTCCTGAGGCAAGGATGGCTGGTTCCACTCAGCTAGAGCTAATGGATGTGGGTCAGCTGGTGTCTGTTTTTGTATAAATGTTGTTCGGATGTACTGTTAATGAGTCTCACAATATAATCTCTCTTTTAGCATCTTTTAACTCGTTTCAAAGCCCACTTCCCTGCTGGCCACTCTTGTTTTAAGCAGAAAGCTCTGAGTAAACCCAGTGTACTGCTGAGCGCCAAACAGCACACAGCCAGAAGCTAGCAGCGATGTGGTGCACATGAGGGGTTATTTAGAAATTTAAGAGCCAAACGGTTCCCTCAGGATGTGGCAGAGAAAAGCATGGAGCTGAATGGAGAGTTAATGGTATACTTAAATTTGTCAGATACTGTCTACTGTAACTTATACATTGTTATTTCACTGTTGGCTATCATATCAGTCAGCTTTAAAATGGAGTAAAATACCATTTATAACTCTATTTGATGCCCCCAAATGGTTAAATAACAAATTAATCAACCACAATGAATGAATCAATAAAAATAAAAACTTGGTCCATGGCTTTAGTTCCCCAAATAAACATTCTGGATTAATTTCAAAAGTTAAGACTGAGTTTATCATAACTGCAGAAAAATGGCTTTAGGGTAAACGGACTGATTCTCATATAGCGCTTTTCTACTCTACTTTGAGCACCCAGAGCGCTTTAAATGCCATCTTGCTATTTTTTTTTTTAATTCATTCATAAGTCATAGATGTGTTAACTAGAGCAGTGCTTCTCCTGCACCAAGGCATACCTGGACTTCCTTTGGCATACTGGTGTGCCTTGGGACTTTGTTTGAACCATACATTATTTTTTTAATCCACATAATGAACGAAATTGTAATTTACTATAGTACTCTAGGCATGTATTTCCCAACAGAGGCCAATTCTATAAACTAAAAAAGTGTTTACGAATGTTTTGTCAAAGTGAAGCCAATAGATAACAGAATTTGTGTGGGGAGGAAAATGGATCACTTTCAAGTATAGTGCAAACCACAACTAACCCACCTCTACAACACCCTCAATAGAAATGAAGCAAGAAAAATATTAATTTGAAACTATGGCAAAATCAACCAGTCTTCCAAGAAAGCAGACACATTTGGGCATAATCTGGGCTGTATAGCTGTGCTGTGTGCACCTAAATGTCATGAGCTGTGTTTGACATGGGTTATGGCAGCTACCGGGTGTGCCAGGTATGAGCCAAATGTCATGGCACACCTGACTTCTGGCCTATACAAAACTGCATAAAAGTCTTGAGTCACCCCACATTTCTTTACATTTTGCTAGGAAAATGGTAAATGGGTGTAGCAAATTTACTGAACCATGTGTAAACATACATGGAAATACAGTATATAAGGTAGAAATGTACATTTCTAATGAGCTTGAAAGTCAATATTTGAACTTTATTTGTCAACACAACCTGAACTCTCTTAGGCAGCTTTCTTGTCATTTCTTCCAGTAGTCTTCAAGAATAGCTCTCCAGGCTTCTTGAAGAACATCCCAAAGCTCTTCTTTGGTTGTTGGCTGCCTTTTCAAGATGATCCCACCCTGCTTGAATAATGGGGAGGCCAATCCATGACTGACAGTGTTCCACTGTGCGTTTTTCTATCCAGGTATGCTTTTAGTGTGCAGCGTGCTTCAGATCATCGTCATGCTGAAAAATGAAGCCATTGCCAATCAGATGCTTTCCAGGTGACACAAGACTTTCGCACAGTACTGTATTTTGAAGTTGTTGAGTTGTCGCAGCCATGCAAACCCCGAGTCAACCCAAATCAAATGTGAACAGCAGGAAAAACAGGAGATGCGGGCTTAAACAGTCATTGCTCTTTGCATTATGGCTTCAGCTAGACTGAGGATGTCCATGTCGTCTGTGGCGAGGAGTTCATTCATGTTGCCAAGCATACTGAAGAGGAACTTGGACTCTCTGTCATCTCAATAAAAACACATACAGCAGAAAAGAATTGGTGTAGAAACATTGTTTGGAATAGTTAAAGAAACTGCAGCTGGACAGATTTCTTCTACACGAGAAACAGCTAAAATCTAATTACTGCAGTAAGGGTCTTTATTGATTGGCAAGACTTCCTTTGGACATCTATAAATTATCAATCAATTCCTTAATCACACATTCATGGCTTTTCTTTTTAAATCAAACAATCAGGTGTTTTTTAATAGTTTCTGACTCAGCATGCTTGCAACACCTGACACCTTCAATTTTCTGCTCTTTGTGGTGTTAATGATGTATAATAACAAAGCTAAAGCTCTGAAACTGTGAAACTAATGGGACCAAAGGTCAAGTGCTTAATAAATATGAGCTGAGTCTTCGACACAGAAAGAAAACACCTGGTGCTGCAAAGTCATCCCATCTAGCAAAATTATATGATGCATACAAATATGCATATCAAATTGTTTATCCATACTAGTGTCCATTGTGTGGTTCCTGTTAGGAGGCCGTCTGCCTCAGAAATGGCAGAACTGTCATTGATCTGGTCCTTAGTGAATCTATTTCGCAAATTATATTTTCAAACTGGCTGAGCAGGATTGCTCTCACAGTAAGATAATATATGCAGATGCTTGCATTGAAACAATTAGAACCGAGCATGATACTTTATGAAGTTTCACAGCCACACTAATAAGAAAATGAAAAAAACAAACCAAACATGCACTTAAGAAAGTGCTGTATTTGTGGTCAATAATAATAAAATAAAATCTGAGACTTAAAACAAAGAAATTTGTTTTTTTAGACAAATATAGTTTGTACTGTAGTTCAAAATGGAAATTCCCAAAAGGTGAGAGCTGTTAAATTCACACAGACATTGATGCTGGCAGGAAATCACAGTCAACATTGACTTTGCATTTCCAAAGCACAAGGCTGCTTGAAGTCAATCGAGGCCTTATCAGCAAACAGTGAGCGCCTGTCTATTGTGCAGTGAGGTAAAGGCCATTTAGACTGTATTTGTCTATACATTCAGTTCTTGATCACACTGTGTGTGTGTGTGTGTGTGTGTGTGTGTGTGTGTGTGTGTGTGTGTGTGTGTGTGTGTGTGTGTGTGTGTGTGTGTGTGTGTGTTGTTTATATAACCTAAGTCTACAGGATATTCAGCTCTAAAGTGACTTTTTATGGCAGTCAACCATCTGCTAGTATAACACATACAATAAGATTTTGAAAAAGAAGAATATATAAATAGGTTACTCTGAACAACCCCTTTTGTGATGTCTATAACAGAGAAATGGTTAGCTTGGACTTTCTAAGGCAAGAAGGTTTTTGTGCTTACAGGTATTTATGGGCACTAATACTAAAGATTTTGTGATGTTTGGATAGTTAGTTTAGCTGATTCCCCCGTAAATCCAGTTTTTATGTGAATCTACACTAATCACCTTAGATTACAAAATGTCAAGCTTGCCATTTAAACCTGTCATAAAAATTCAGCATGAAGAATGATGGCAGGAATGACGGAGTCATTTGTATCCATCCATTTCTTCTATTATGAGAAGAAAAAATACAGGCTGGACTTCTAAGAAACATTTATGTAAGCCTGCTCTCTAATGTAACCATTGTTTAGAATCTAACCATTATCAGGACCATTATTACAGAAAAATGCCACCAACCCAAAGGTATTGACTGCAAAGCTTTAAAAACACCTACACTGCAATTCAGACTTAGACATCAAGGCTCCAGACTGCACTGTGGCTCCCACTCACAATCATCAAAACCTTACAGCCACGAAAGTTGACTGTGGTCTCACATAATTCTTCAAATTTGCTTTTAAAAGGGTGGTTGTTGACTGACCTGGCATTATCTGAAATTTCTGATCAACATCTAATGTGTTACTCACAGCTTGTGATGACTTCTCAGTCAACATCAGATTTAAAAACAACAACCTGTTTTCACAAAAGCTGAATCAAACTGTTACAGGGGCCAAATTGTATTTATGCTCTTTGCTGGAAAGCCAGGTGTTTCCAGGTTGATAATGAGGAGTGAAGGAGAGGCTAAGGCAGGCGAGGAACCTTCTCACACCTGCTGCCCCCATTAGCTGACACAACTGCCTGATTACACCTCATATTTCACCACATCCCTCCACCGAGCCGGGATGTCAGCCTGGTAAGTGGCCAAACCAAACATGCTTCAGGAAGCGTTATGTCATCTGAAACTAATGGGCAGTATGATGAGGGAAAACCAGTCGCAACATTTCAGCCAGCTGAAAACAAGCATCTTGTTTGTAGTTTAGGTTCAGCGTCAGTGTTAAGAAAACTTGAGGGCAGTACTAACAGTACAAAAGGGGAATGAAATGAAATAAAACCACAACACCTGGAGAAAATCCACACAGAGATAAAAGCTGACCAACAGCGGCCCCACTTGCCAATAATATTTCACACACATTTATCAGCAATGAGACGGCAGAATAAAACTGAAACAGTTTATTGGCTTTGCACAGTCAGAAAAACAAAAACCAGCTGAACTAAATAGGCAACTTTGCCACAACTGACAAATTCTGACACTTATAAATACAGTATAACCTGGAGAAAACACAACGCTCTGAAAGTACCGCATGAGAAGTCTAATTTTCTCAATCTCAGCTAGCCCCTGACTTTGAACAGCTGCTCCATCTAAAACACAGTCGCTGCATATTACTGCTCTAAATTATACTGAGTGCATTAGGCAGTGCCAACATCTACATATTAAATTTACAGCTTTCAGTAACACACTGTGGTACATTTTAGTGAGCCTGCAGAAGCAGCAAAACATACAAACATTGTGCGTGACGGGCAAAATATCTTTTGTCTTTTAAAATGTACAAAACTAATGCACAGTTTCCAGCTGAGGCCACAATATAACAGAGGAGGCCAGATAATAAGTAAACAAGATCAACTTTTCCACTGTGCTTTGCCAACTTAACTCACACCCACAGCCATATCCCTCTGCCTCTGTTGTTGTCTCTGTATCATTAATTCAGCTCCTCTGTATTTGGGAAAAAAATGAAAGGAATGTAATAATTTTTTTCATGCATTTCTTTCTCTTCCTTGCTGTTCTTTTATTTTCTTGTGTTGACTAATTCCTATATATATATATATATATATATATAAAATGTGTGTGCCATTATGTTTGTCATTCAGCATACAGCTTGCACACATTTACACATTTTTCATCCAGACACCTCTATTTAATATTTACAACTCCTCGTCTACATTGTGCTGTGCTTGCCTTTTAGTTCATGCATCCATTTACTTTAATCGTATTTTTATTTCACGTTTCTTTGCAGCATTCTACCAATTTGATGTGTTATTCTGAAACAGTAACAGCCCAGTTTTCCTGCAGGGGTTCATTAAAGTTTCATATTTTCATTCTGTAAGTATTGGGCCATAAACACTGAATGACCTCAGTTAGAATAGATCAAATTATGGGAAACCAGAGTCACAGACATTTGACAACACCCAGGGTAACTCTATTTGTGGATTAGCTTCAGTATTAATCTTTAGATTATTAGACTTTTGATACACACAGAAACTAAAAGTGAGTAACGTTTGTTCTTGAGGTTAATTTTTTGAGTTCATATATACACCTTTTTGTCTTTTACTGAAGCCAGATTATACCATGTCACAAAGCCTTTAGATGATGAAAAGACGCTTCTCAGAGGGATCCTATTGCTATCATGACCTTCTCGCAAAGACCATTACGCAATACTGACCCTTTAGATCAGTAATGATCAGCACTAATAGGAACACTGCACTTTTCCTCTAATCACTGGATGGTGAAGAGGCTCCAGGGTCCTATGAGAAAGGCTGGAAGACTGTGTATTTACTGTATAATAATTTTTACACAACACAATCTAAAAAAACTGTCAACTTAACAAAGCAAAAACATAACACAAGTGGAAATATCCAGTATCCACCCAAATCCAAATAGAAACTAGAAATTCATGTTTCATGATGTTTGGATGCTGGGTGAACCGGGAGATCAAGAAAGATTTGACAACAACCTGCTGTCTTTGAAATTACACTCATCTTTGTCATTATCTGTGTGGGACCACTATGACAAGACCCAGAGCCCCAGGTCTTATAAAATTACTGAAAGCTATAAATAATGATAAAAAAACCAAAACAAAACAGAATAGGCCCTTACCATTACAGGTAAATCATATTTTACAGCTTGCAGCAGGCATCTTAAATGAGTGAAAGGACTAGCTGCTTTTGGTGAATGTATATTTGGGACAAATTAATCAGCAGTATCATTGATTTATAATTGCATGCTGGAGGAAATGCTTTGATGGGTCACATAGTTCTGAATTTACTCAACCCCATAGTTCTGAAAAACTGAAGCATCACAAGCCATATAATCCATCCTTTTATCAGCAACAGTCTGTTGCACAGAATTGCTGTGCGCTCAATTGTCCACAAGCAGCACACGGCAATAAGACCACTGACATTCAGCCTTTGCAAAATGTATCCACAAGAAAAACAATTGAAGCAAGCAGCCATTCTAAACCAAAACGTGAACTAAGCTCTAATGTAGAAAAGCAGCAGGAAAAATATGTCGCAGGCATTACACAGATTCACTGTAAAGCTGAAGCACTGTGTACATTGTGATGACATAAAATCAATAGCTGTTTATGGATTTATTGCTAGAAACACTTATTCCTCTCTGCTGAATAAAATGCTACTCACGATTGCCAACTTTCTATGAAGTGGCTGATTAAACTGGTCAGATTTTAGCATATCTGAATGAAATGTATATCAGTTTTATTTTAATATGTTGCCCACATTTCTGCCACATCAATTTATCTGAGTGAGTAACCGCACTAGCATATGTAGCACATAGTTAAGCTGCAGCAAACTGCAAAAAAAGGATCAAAAGAAAGTGCACAAGTGGTTCAAAGCAGAAACACAAGACTAGCAGTTTCTGAGAAAACTAACCAATTTTGAGTCACCATGTTCCAGACCAGGGACAGCCTGCAGAGCCTCAAATCACAGTTTTATGTTTCCTATTTCTAGCAGTTCTTTTGTCCAAGGTGAACTGAAGTTTTATCAGGCAGTATCTAAGATTTAATTCTAACCAATGACCCCTTGCTAGGAATTTTATGTTCCCCTAAGCTCTAGGGACTCTTGTTTTTTTTCAGGGACATTCTTCACTTGCATGTTAATTTGCCATTCATTTTTATTCCCCTGTATTTAAAGAGGTAAAAGTCTAGTCGAGATTAAAAATTCATTATCATTAGAGACCCGCCTACGAGGACAGCATTAAGAGCAACATCTCTCTGGGTACATTTTTTTCCTTTTTAAATAAAGACTTCAGATGAATCACAATAAATGTGAAACAGGTGGTACAATAAACAAATGGCTCATTCATCAGAATGGGTTCAAGAGGTTTCGTTAGTTTCGGTTTTGTGCTGATCACAGGCACTAATTCATACACCAAGAAAACCAATTTACACCCTCTAGGAGAGGGGTGGTATTCAATCAGGGCAATCAAAGCTGTTAACAAGAAAGGATTAACATAATCCAGTTAAAGGAAATTGACAAGTGTCAGTATGATGAAATCATGTGAAAAGGATCATTTCTAAGGTAATCACCATGCCTATTGAAGTACAGGGCAGTAATGGGATAAACAACTACAATTTTAAGGCTCCAGTTCAGAGCAAAGAGATGTGTGAAGTGATGAAGTTGACTGGCAACACAATGTTAGCCTCCAGCACCCTGCCAGCTAAAGCAGAAACAATGATTATTCCAGCTGCTTCTTCTTTTACTGTCAAACTCCCATGACTTCAGAGAACAGACTGATGAGTTGTTCTGATGGGCTGTTCAGCCGGATTAGTCTGACTATACTGCAACAGGTCTTAAAACAGGCTCATAACAAACTTCATTCACCAGAGCCCCAAGTCATAGAGACATATGACAAAGAAAGGGGTGGATGATAAACGTAAATTACACTTTAATATGTAAAACCTTGGGAACAACATGTCAGAGACATTTTCTTCCTTTTCACTGCAGCAAATGTGGTCTCGGTTTTCTCGATTTTAATTAATTCCTCCTCCTTGAGGTAATGATGGCTGCTTTCCACAGTCTCTGAGGCTGAGCTGGGGAGAGTTCCCTTCCTGCATTAGAAAATTTGATCTTTATCTGGTGTAGGTCCACTAATTTATCAGGAAAACCTGGCTAAATCCTAATTCCACATGGCTCTAAGACTGACACCCGGTCCAGCACTCTGATTTGAATTTTGTTGTATTCCTGTGACTCTAATGACTCACTACACTGTCCTGTCAATCTGTTACACGGGTAAAAGCCACAGTGAAGAGTGATTGGTACTCTGTAATGGTCTTAGCACACTGCTAATTTGATCATGTTGGTTGAATGATATGTATACAAACAGGGCAAAGTGAGTGGAGTTGAAAAACAGCTTCCTGTCAAAAAACAAAGCAAAACACAGGCAAAATATAACATACATACAGTATATATAACATTCAAAAATACTGATTTGAAAAATTTATTTCTGTTTAATTGTAGTATACAATGTATCAGCAAGTCACGTCACATAATACCTTCACAGTCCATGATTTATCTGTCATTAATCAGCATTATCAGTGTAGGCTGATAAGAATTAGGATTTCTACACCCTTTTCCTCCAGGTTTCCACAAACATAACATCTGCCAACAGAAGGGATAGGCTACAAGCTCGTTGCTGTCGCGAAACTGCTTTTTTTGTTCTCACCTAACACCTGTTTGACGAAAAAAAACACAAAAAAAAAAAAACCGCTGGATTTCTTACCTAAAAAGAAACAACTCCTTTCCATTTCGTTCACCTTTCAAGAGAAAATGAAAATGTAGCAGCAGACACGACCACGTCCGACGTACTATCCTGCCTGTCCAGAGAGAAAGGGAGAGAGAGGGAGGGAGAGAGGGGGAGAGAGAGAGAGACTGTGTCAGGTTATTTGCCAAAAGGGTATCCGGGGAGTATTCAGTCTCCAACTCCAAATCTTTTACTGAAAATGCTTATTATTTCGTATGTTAATTAAATCCCATGTGACAATTTGTTCACTTCAAGAAGAAAATGTAGTCGTAAAATGCTGTTAAACACGGTTACTTACTTGTTGCCTTCTGGATGGTTTAACGAGCAGCCATAACCTGGAAACCTGAATCTGTACCTTCATGGCAGGCTGCTGTGCAGTTTGTTTTTATATATATATTTATGACTCACCTGTCACAAGTCACCAACACTGGGCGCACAGCCTACCGTCAAACTATTTAGCCCAGTTTTATGTATACACTCCATTTGTTGTCATAGTGACCTAAAATAAAATCAATCAATCTTGGGGGGGTGGGGGGTGAACTGAACCTAAAGGAAGTGGGCTACGGTAACTTCTTGAATGAGTGGAGCATTCAGGGTGGCGCCGTGCAAGCAGCAATTTGCGTCTCTATGCAATACACAATCAAGCCACAAGGGAGCAGTATTCGCATATATTTTGTGTTGAGCGTTATCCATTCTGTCGCCTTGAATAGCAATTGAGAACGTCTTAAAATATTCATGAGTTTACGTGTGAATCCTCAGGGAGTACCTGGTCCCTTCAATATATCTATTGTCACACTTGTGCAATCAACCGAATCAACACAATAAAACAAGCTCCAGAGACAGACTGCATGAGGTTAGTTTTGAAGGGTAAAACATAAGTGTAATCCACTGTAAATTACAGTCTAAAGAGACTTTCAAAACCTACTTTTTTACTTGTTTTGTCTGGCAATGAGTACAAATTTGTTAGCCCGACTTCACTGAAACTGCTACAGTAATGGACAAAATGCTACAGAGCGGTCATTTAAATGTGGCCACCACACACTCACACCCACAGCCGAACCCCCCGCCCCATTATTCTAATGTTGAAATCTGAGTCTGCTTACAGCAAAAAAAAAAGTTCCCATTGTTTTTTCAGTAAATGTTGAAAAAAAGTGCATACTTTCAAAGTATTTTGTTTTATTTTCAACCGTCGTGTTTTGTTGTTTTTTTTTTTTTGTTTTTTTAATCTATTTAGACATTTTTTCATTATGTGTTGGTTGAATTCATTGAACATTTCTTAACGTAACTCCATTCAGCTCCATACAGGCAAAATCATTTTAGACCAAGTCCTTCTTGTTTGTAATGACCTTCAGCTCCAATGATGCTTTCTTTCTTTTTTTTTTTTTTATTTTTTTTTGAAAAGCAGTTTCAGCAAATCCATTTCACATTTTAGTAATTTTTTTTTCTTTATTTGGTGCAATATTTAGTTTATGGTAGTGCTACTTTTTAAACTTAGCTGGTTAATTCAATTAAGCTGGTTCAACAAATTAAGATAAGATAAGATAAGATAAGATAAGATAAGATAAGATAAGATAAGATAAGATAAGATAAGATAAGATAAGATAAGATAAGATAAGATAAGATAAGATAAGATAAGACTTTAATGATCCCACGACGGGGAAATTTGCGCATTACAGCAGCAGCTCAAGTACAGACAACAGAAGCACAGAATGAGAGCAGCAGTTAAGGATAAAATAAATAAAACTAAATAGAATAGAATAGAATAAAGTTAAACAAAATACAGTTATCGATGAGAAAAAAACACTATATACATAAAATAAAATACAATAACAGATATCAGAGGGAGGGGAGGAAAAGCAGTCTGAGCCCGACCACAACACAACATAAAGAAATACTTGTCTGTTTTTATTATATATTTATTTATCCATATTTTTGTTTATTGTGATTTCTGCTGTGTTTGTGTACCTATGTTACCTGTAAAAGCTGCTACTGGAACTTTAATTTCCCTTAGGGAATCTTCCTAAAGGGATTAATAAAGTTTTATCTAATCTAATTTAACCAATGAGAAAAAAAAAAGAATACATATATTTGTAGCAGGTAATATGGGTGGAGGAATGTAAATAAATATAAATGTATATGTAATATATGTATAAGGTGCATTGTATGCACCTTATACATATATTTTATAAAGTGATGGCAGTGGAGGTAAAGTCTCCAAGTGACTCAGGACATCATGATGCGTTATACAGTCTAACTGCTGTTTCAGATCATTCAAGTGCTTCTGGGCATTGCAGGTTCACATTGCATTTTGGTAGGAAATGCTTTTTTATTATTATTATTATTATTATTAATATAATGGGTGGAGGTGAGGCTTTCCCAACTTTTCTCGTGTTTCCACTCTCGCGAGATTTCGGTCTCGGTTACCTACACGTCCTGGATACTCTAGTTTCACTGTTGAGAAACATCATCATAGTAACCCGGGAAAGGCGACCTCGGAGGCGGGTGGCGACATTCCTTTGAAGGAATCTCACAGCGAAACACGGGAGACGTTGTTGCCTGGGCTAACTCTGAGGCAATGGGTGAATGTAGAAAAAAGTTGCTTGCTTAGTTGGCAAAACTGCTAGCTGATATTGGTTTGCTATCGTTAGCTGATGCTAACGTTAGCAAACACAGCTGAACGAAACCGAAGAAGTCGCCCAGAGAAGTTTGGATTTTCTTATCATGAGAACATCAGCTTGAATGCGGACACCTAGACGCACCGGATCGTTTCCCTAAAGGTACATATTATTTATCTCCAAACATTGGAGTAGCTCATTAGATACATGATTTTCCAGTCAGCTAGCGTTATTATTCACTCTTTCGAGTTCGCGGCTCCGACTATTCCCTGGAACGAACAATTCCGTGGTTCCTCATCTTTAACTCAGAGGTTATGAGTTTCAGACATGATTTCTGAACGCCTGCAGTGTGTTAGGAAACCTAACACAGTTATTATGAACAACAATTATGAAACCCACAATATCCTGGTTGTTAGTTAACACCCGAAACAAAATAAACGATTAGTTTTGTTGTCTCGTTGCTTTCGTGAGTAAGCCTTGGACAGAGATATTTATAAGATTTAAACTTTACTGTTGTTTCCTGTTTAACATAGTCATAGTTTAATAGACTCGATAGTAACAGGGCTGCTGTTAACAGTGACTACAGATAGCGTTTGGATAGCTGCTGTAACGTTAGAGGTCCTAATGCACTATCAGTCTGAACTCGTCTGTTTCGGGCTGTCGGCGTTTTACAACAGGATGGTGTAAAACGTTGTTTTAACTCGAAGTCACTGCAGGTAAGGTAAACTTCCTAGCGCGCTATTCAGTGGCATAAATGCGACGGCAAGTAGATCTAAAGTGATTAAAAACACGACTTAAAAAGATCGAGTGAGGGTGATTTAAGTGAAAGTCAAGACAGTTCATGTAAACTCAAAGATGGCCAGTTATTTCCTCCTTGCTGAATGTCTGAGGTGCTGTTAAGTAACCTTTTGCACACTAGTGACACATGTGGTGTGAAGCTGCATTGCAGCAGTCAATGTCCTTGCGTTAGTGTTTTTGTAATGTATTTTCTTCCAATATGTGGCAGCACCGAGCCGCTGCTGCCGAAAGACCCCTGTGGTGGGTTAACGAAGAAGAAATTATGCACCATCTTGGATTTTACACGGCTTGTATTTGTTATAGTAGAAATACCCGCACCCCATCGCAGAAAGTGTGTTCATTTATTTTTTGTCAATAAATCCTCACTGGAGATCATCCTTTACAGTCCTGATAGGTTGCTAAAGAGTTCGTTTTCTCTGCATAAGTTTGGAATATCAATACACTTTCGTTTTCCAACTTTATAAGCCCCAAATGTCGAAAATCAGTGGGTTCCCTCCCTTAAACCAGCAGTAGAGGACCTCCGGTATACAGTAATATGTCGAACCTGCCGTCTGTAGACTCCGTGGCTTTTAGATTTAAGGTAATCGACAGAATAAGCTCATTTTAGTTGTGCGCTTGCCTTGAAATATTCACCCTTCTGCTATTTACATTAAATTATCCTGTAAAAAAAGAAAGTGTTTCATCAAATGCTGGCGTGTGCACTTTTTCTAAAGTAAGCCAACGTCAGCATATTTCTACAGTGGATGTGACAACCTAGCAGAACAGTAGTTCCTTGTGAGCTTGCTAACTTTACGTACAGTTCAGTGCTGTATAATTTAGCTGCTCTTTGGCGCTTCTATTCGGCGTTTTGGTTTTCGCACAACAGCAAAGACAGCGCTGTCAGCGGTATGTGTTAGAAAGCATTATTAGGGCCCGAGCACGAACTGTGCGAAGGCCCTATTGTAATTGCTTCGTTTATTATTAGGGCCCGAGCACGAACTGTGCGAAGGCCCTATTGTAATTGCTTCGTTTATTATTATTTTTTTTTTTTTTTTTTTATTATTATTATTATTATTCAGGCAAATGAATTGGCTTTTTGGGGGCTTTATCATATTCAAAAACTCATGAAACTTTGCACATGCGTCACACCTGGTGAAAATTTAAGTATTTTAATGGGCTCGGGCAAGGGCGCGCCCAAATGGCTCGCTAGCGCCCCCTAAACTGGAGCCCCACCGCTGTGTTTCACGTACATGAATGAAACTTCATACACATGTATATCATGTCCAGGCACACAAAAAATCCTCTTGGAGCCATGCCCTAAACCCAACAGGAAGTCCGCCATTTTGAATGAATTATGCAAATTTGGCGATTTGCAGCCCTCACACTTTTTCTAATAACTCAGAGGTTTTAGACGTTATCATCTTCATATTTGGTTTGTCTAACCTACACCCCCAGGGGAATCTAAATCTCGAAAATGGTGAGTTTTCGCCAAGGGGGAGGGGTCCTTATGCCCCTTTGAACGTTGATCATTCGCCATGAAATTTTGATTGCCTCTCATTCATACCTACATGATCCAATGTGCATCAAACTTCTCCAGTAGGATGAGGGTGCCCCCCTGAACACATACATATGACAATATTTAATATCAGTCGCAGCGCCACCTAGTGGGAACAGGAAATGTCATATTTTACACTTGGAGGTCCAGCTCCAAGGTGGTTTAGCAGAACCATCTCAAATTTCACCTGGAAAGCCTTAAGAAGTTGGACTTACTGTGTTTTCAAAACTGTGACTTTTTGACAAAAGGGCGTGACCCTTATGGGACGGCAAAGTTCGATGATTCGCCATGAACACAAAAATGGCTGTAACTCAAAGCCAACTTGCCCAATCTGGCTCAAACTTCAGTGGTGTGATAAGCATGCTGCCCTGAATACACTGATATGCATAAAGTCCATAAACGTTAGAGCGCCGCCTAGTGGCAGCTCGGAATATCTTAAAATAGCAAGTTTTTTGAGTAGCCCCGGAGCTACGTTTTATCTACATGTATGAAAATGTACAGGCTCATGTAACATCCTAAGACGTACAAAAAAGTCTCTTGGACCCATACCCCAAACCCTACAGGAAGTCGGCCATCTTCAATTGAATGTGTCAATTTTTGCCATTTCCACGCCTGCTATTTGAACAAACTCGTCCTAGGGCATTTCACCCAGTGACACCAAATTGGCTCCAGATTATCTACACAATTAGCCCATCAAATATTGTGGAAATCTTTACAAAATATTAAACGGCCTTGTCACACCAGGCCATTAAATTTGGCCTTTGTTTTTCTCCCTCACCACCAAAATTGTTTGTGCACTTGTTCGCACATGCTTTGTCTGATCAGGCTGAAAATTTAATCACTCATGTACACACCCAGGCTGAATCCATAACTACAGATTCAAGACTGTAGGCGCAATAGCGCCCCCTACAGAAGCAAATGAAAATTTGTATGACCGTCCACATAATTAGTTTTGCTCTGAAATACATGAAATATCTTTCACCATTCCTTACAAAATCCTCATCTATTTGATAAGCCTCCTGCCCTGAACGCATTGATATGCATAAAGTCCATAAACGTTAGAGCGCCCCCTACTGGCAGCTTTAAATATCATAATATACCATGTTTTTTAGCTAGCCCCTGAGTTACATTTTATCTACAGCTCTGAAATTTTGCACACTCATGTAACATCCTAAGACATACAAAAAAGTCTCTTGGAGCCATACTCCAAACCCTACAGGAAGTCCAGCATCTTCAATTGAACGTGTCAATTTTTGCCATTTTCAGGCCTGCTATTTGAATGAACTCCTCCTAGGGCATTTCACCCAGTGAGACCAAATTGGCTCCACATCATCTAGACAAACAGCCCATCAAAAAAGTCAATCAGACCCATGCCCTATTTTGCATGCTGGAGCCGTGACCACACCCCCAAATATTCCATTGCGTCTATGCCGAGAGCAAAAGATACCTTTTCCTATAAAAGAATTCAACTTTCTAGAGACCCCTCACGATCACAAAACCTCCGAGTGCGGCACGGGTCGACGAGCGCCACAGGTCGACGCGCGCGGAGTGCGAGGGCCCGATATCACCGCTTGCGGTTTTAATTAGGGCCCGAGCACGAACTGTGCGAAGGCCCTATTGTAATTGCTTCGTTTATTATTATTATTTTTTTTTTTATTATTATTATTCAGGCAAATGAATTGGCTTTTTGGGGGCTTTATCATATTCAAAAACTCATGAAACTTTGCACATGCGTCACACCTGGTGAAAATTTAAGTATTTTAATGGGCTCGGGCAAGGGCGCGCCCAAATGGCTCGCTAGCGCCCCCTAAACTGGAGCCCCACCGCTGTGTTTCACGTACATGAATGAAACTTCATACACATGTATATCATGTCCACGCGCACAAAAAATCCTCTTGGAGCCATGCCCTAAACCCAACAGGAAGTCCGCCATTTTGAATTAATTATGCAAATTTGGCGATTTGCAGCCCTCACACTTTTTCTAATAACTCAGAGGTTTTAGACGTTATCATCTTCATATTTGGTTTGTCTAACCTACACCCCCAGGGGAATCTAAATCTCGAAAATGGTGAGTTTTTGCCAAGGGGGAGGGGTCCTTATGCCCCTTTGAACTTTGATCATTCGCCATGAAATTTTGATTGCCTCTCATTCATACCTACATGATCCAATGTGCATCAAACTTCTCCAGTAGGATGAGGGTGCCCCCCTGAACACATACATATGACAATATTTAATATCAGTCGCAGCGCCACCTAGTGGGAACAGGAAATGTCATATTTTACACTTGGAGGTCCAGCTCCAAGGTGGTTTAGCAGAACCATCTCAAATTTCACCTGGAAAGCCTTAAGAAGTTGGACTTACTGTGTTTTCAAAACTGTGAGTTTTTGACAAAAGGGCGTGACCCTTATGGGACGGCAAAGTTCGATGATTCGCCATGAACACAAAAATGGCTGTAACTCAAAGCCAACTTGCCCAATCTGGCTCAAACTTCAGTGGTGTGATAAGCACCCTGTCCTGAACACATTCATATGCATAAAGTCCATAAACGTTAGAGCGCCGCCTAGTGGCAGCTCGGAATATCTTAAAATAGCAAGTTTTTTGAGTAGCCCCGGAGCTACGTTTTATCTACATGTATGAAAATGTACATGCTCGTGTAACATACTAAGACGTACAAAAAAGTCTCTTGGACCCATACCCCAAACCCTACAGGAAGTCGGCCATCTTCAATTGAAGGTGTCAATTTTTGCGATTTCCACGCCTGCTATTTGAACGAACTTGTCCTAGGGCATTTCACCCAGTGACACCAAATTGGCTCCAGATCATCTACACAAGTAGCCCATCAAAAGTTATTCAGGGTTTTGTAGAATATTGAACGGTGTTGCCATGGCAACCCTCTGAATTTGGACTTTTTTCAATTTCAAATTCACAGAGATTCTAAACATCAGCCCCTGGGCTGTGCTTTCTCTATGTACCTGAAAATGTGCCTGCTGATGTAAGATGCTAACATCTACAAAAAACTCTCTTGGACCGATAGCCCAAACCCAACAGGAAGTCAGCCACGTTTACTTTAAAGTCTCATTTTTGCAGCATTTTTCGCCTTTTTCAGGCCTTTTTGCCTCAACTCCTCCTAGGGCATTTGACCCAGTGACACCAAAATGGCTCCAGATCATCCACACAAGTAGCCCATCAAAAGATATTCATGGTTTTGTAGAATATTGAACGGTGTTGCCGTAGCAACCCTCTGAATTTGGACTTTTTTTCCATTTCAGGCCCAGATAGGTTCTAAACATCAGCCCCAGGGCAGTGCTTGGTCTGTGTACCTGAAATCGTGCATGCTGAAGTAACATCCTAAGACGTACAAAAAAGTCTCTTGGACCCATAGCCGAAATCCAACAGGAAGCCTGACATGTTCTAATTAAGGTGTCATTTTTGCAGCATTTTTCACATTTTTCAGGCCTGCTATTTGAATCATCTTCTACTACAGCTTTTCATCCAGTCACACCAAAATGGCTCCAGATCATCTACACAAGTAGCCCATCAAAAGATATTCATGGTTTTGTAGAATATTGAACGGTGTTGCCGTAGCAACCCTCTAAATGTGGGATTTTACTCATATACCAAGAGTGCACCAAATTGTTACATCTCTGACATACATTGTCCGATCTGCCTCAAACTTCACAGGCTTAATGGGAGGGTAAGGGAGACTGGACACACCCCTCTATCAGCTTTGTTTCACACTCATAACGCCACCTAGTGGCAACAGGAAATCAGTAGGACACTGATACTCATCATCCTATGGTCATTACAGTTTCATTGATGGCTGCAGGCATTACATAGAGCATTGTGACATATTAATTAGTGGGCACTCACCTACGCCACCTAGTGGAAGCGGGAGACGATCGCCGCGAAGTACGGCTAGCCTGCTGAGCCGTCAGCAGCCGGGTGAGCCAGCTACTCTCTCGTCTGCGAGAACCTCCGAGCGCGGTTCGGCTGGAGCGTGCCACGGGTCGACGCGCGGCTTGGCTGGA
Organism: Archocentrus centrarchus; assembly: GCF_007364275.1. NCBI lineage: Eukaryota > Metazoa > Chordata > Actinopteri > Cichliformes > Cichlidae > Archocentrus > Archocentrus centrarchus. The sequence goes on along the minus strand of NC_044349.1, from coordinate 20,535,854 downwards.
GCGCGCCAGGGGTCGACGCGCGCCGGGTGCGAGGGCCCGCTCATCGCCGCTTGCGGCTTTAATTTTTATTTTTATTTTTATTTTTATTATTATTCAGGCAAATGAATTGGCTTTTTGGGGGCTTTATCATATTCAAAAACTCATGAAACTTTGCACATGCGTCACACCTGGTGAAAATTTAAGTATTTTAATGGGCTCGGGCAAGGGCGCGCCCAAATGGCTCGCTAGCGCCCCCTAAACTGGAGCCCCACCGCTGTGTTTCACGTACATGAATGAAACTTCATACACATGTATATCATGTCCAGGCGCACAAAAAATCCTCTTGGAGCCATGCCCTAAACCCAACAGGAAGTCCGCCATTTTGAATTAATTATGCAAATTTGGCGATTTGCAGCCCTCACACTTTTTCTAATAACTCAGAGGTTTTAGACGTTATCATCTTCATATTTGGTTTGTCTAACCTACACCCCCAGGGGAATCTAAATCTCGAAAATGGTGAGTTTTTGCCAAGGGGGAGGGGTCCTTATGCCCCTTTGAACTTTGATCATTCGCCATGAAATTTTGATTGCCTCTCATTCATACCTACATGATCCAATGTGCATCAAACTTCTCCAGTAGGATGAGGGTGCCCCCCTGAACACATACATATGACAATATTTAATATCAGTCGCAGCGCCACCTAGTGGGAACAGGAAATGTCATATTTTACATTTGGAGGTCCAGCTCCAAGGTGGTTTAGCAGAACCATCTCAAATTTCACCTGGAAAGCCTTAAGAAGTTGGACTTACTGTGTTTTTAAAACTGTGACTTTTTGACAAAAGGGCGTGACCCTTATGGGACGGCAAAGTTCGATGATTCGCCATGAACACAAAAATGGCTGTAACTCAAAGCCAACTTGCCCAATCTGGCTCAAACTTCAGTGGTGTGATAAGCATGCTGCCCTGAACACACTCATATGCATAAAGTCCATAAACGTTAGAGCGCCGCCTAGTGGCAGCTCGGAATATCTTAAAATAGCAAGTTTTTTGAGTAGCCCCGGAGCTACGTTTTATCTACATGTATGAAAATGTACATGCTCATGTAACATACTAAGACGTACAAAAAAGTCTCTTGGACCCATACCCTAAACCCTACAGGAAGTCGGCCATCTTCAATTGAAGGTGTCAATTTTTGCGATTTCCACGCCTGCTATTTGAACGAACTTGTCCTAGGGCATTTCACCCAGTGACACCAAATTGGCTCCAGATCATCTACACAAGTAGCCCATCAAAAGTTATTCATGGTTTTGTAGAATATTGAACGGTGTTGCCATGGCAACCCTCTGAATTTGGACTTTTTTCAATTTCAAATTCACAGAGATTCTAAACATCAGCCCCTGGGCTGTGCTTTCTCTATGTACCTGAAAATGTGCCTGCTGATGTAAGATGCTAACATCTACAAAAACTCTCTTGGACCGATAGCCCAAACCCAACAGGAAGTCAGCCACGTTTACTTTAAAGTGTCATTTTTGCAGCATTTTTCGCCTTTTTCAGGCCTTTTTGCCTCAACTCCTCCTAGGGCATTTGACCCAGTGAGACCAAAATGGCTCCAGATCATCCACACAAGTAGCCCATCAAAAGATATTCATGGTTTTGTAGAATATTGAACGGTGTTGCCGTAGCAACCCTCTGAATTTGGACTTTTTTTCCATTTCAGGCCCAGATAGGTTCTAAACATCAGCCCCAGGGCAGTGCTTGGTCTGTGTACCTGAAATCGTGCATGCTGAAGTAACATCCTAACACGTACAAAAAAGTCTCTTGGACCGATAGCCGAAATCCAACAGGAAGCCTGACATGTTCTAATTAAGGTGTCATTTTTGCAGCATTTTTCACATTTTTCAGGCCTGCTATTTGAATCATCTTCTACTACAGCTTTTCATCCAGTCACACCAAAATGGCTCCAGATCATCTACACAAGTAGCCCATCAAAAGATATTCATGGTTTTGTAGAATATTGAACGGTGTTGCCGTAGCAACCCTCTAAATGTGGGATTTTACTCATATACCACAGTGCACCAAATTGTTACATCTCTGACATACATTGTCCGATCTGCCTCAAACTTCACAGGCTTAATGGGAGGGTAAGGGAGACCGGACACACCCCTCTATCAGCTTTGTTTCACACTCATAACGCCACCTAGTGGCAACAGGAAATCAGTAGGACACTGATACTCATCATCCTATGGTCATTACAGTTTCATTGATGGCTGCAGGCATTACATAGAGCATTGTGACATATTAATTAGTGGGCACTCACCGACGCCACCTAGTGGAAGCGGGAGACGATCGACGCGAAGTACGGCTAGCCTGCTGAGCCGTCAGCAGCCGGGTGAGCCAGCTACTCTCTCGTCTGCGAGAACCTCCGAGCGCGGTTCGGCTGGAGCGTGCCACGCGTCGACGCGCGGCTTGGCTGGAGCGCGCCAGGGGTCGACGCGCGCCGGGTGCGAGGGCCCGCTCATCGCCGCTTGCGGCTTTAATTTTATTTACTTTGTTGATTCCAGTTTATAATTTCAGTCATTAGTTTATCCCCTTTTGTTAACAGAATAGAGATAGACGCTGAAAGAAAGTTGATTTAGTTTGTTTATTTGCTGTCTCGCCCCCTGGGCTGTGTCACGTGATGAGTAAAAGGCATGACTTCTGAAGAATTCCTCATGACCCAAGCACTGTTAAATGCTAGTAGAAAACAGCTCACAATATCTCACAGACTTGGCTAGACTCTCATACATCTGTGTTTTAATTAACCGAATAATTGGCGACTAGCCTTGTAGTTTCTGAATAAAAAGTATTACAACGTTAAGCCAGTGTAGGCCCCAGGTTTTCAACAAAAGGACTGATAACACAACAGCTGCACTGACGGTGATGCTGTCACAGTTTAACGTGGAGTCTGTCTGCTCGCACACGGCAAAGAGGCGTAGTCGTTACCGAGACGGTGAGCTCAGGTAAAGTGAAAGAAAACGTTTTTCTGGCGTCCGAAACAGCAGCGCCTGTTCCTGTAATCGCCATTAAAATCCTTCACTAGAAAACAGCCGGCGGGAGTCCTTCATCAAATCACCTGATCAACAGGCTCCAACATGAAGAAAAGAGAACTTTGTAGCTGCTCCCATCCACTTGTTTACACAGTGAAAATCTACAGTAAAGCTACAGAAGTTACAATAAAATATGCAAATGACCTGTTAACTTAGTCTGATACAGTGTTTAGGCAAATTAGGCAGCTTGCGGAAGGCTGTCGGAAGCCGTCCTGCTTTCTATCGCAGTATTGGCTGTACAAGACCGTATTTATTCCAAGGCTTTAGTAACATTATTTTTGCAGACTTAGATTAATATAAAATAGTAATATTTTCATAATTTATTTTAAAAAAATGTATTCTTTTTTTTTCCTTCTCCATAGACCATTAAAAATATACATGGGCCGGTAAAACTGAGCCACTGACCTGGGACACTGAATTATTATTAACATTAATTACTAACATTAATTATTAACATGCACACCATCAGAACGTCTGTTTTCTGCAGCAGGAAATGGTGCATCAAAGCATAATTTCAATTCTGAGAATGCTGATGTGCTCACTTTTCTACATGCTCCTCCTGTAAAGGCTTACAGACACACATAATGATTCATTCACTAGCACACCTAAACATGCAGACACATATGTGCACAAAATCACATACACGTGAGCATACACCAGATGTACCTAATCCAGTTGATACAATACTTCCAAGAGGACAGAGTAAAGGCTATTTTATTTTATGCCTTAGTTTAGGTTGTATGCATACCTTATTGTATTTGACATTACTGTACTTGTGATTGTTTATTTTTTGCATTTAAGAAAATGTTTTCTTTCAAAAATATGATTTTAATATAGCATGTAAATACTTTGAAAAGGTTTCTTTTTTTTTTCAAACATGTTGTATACAGTTTAAACTACTAAAAACACTGGAATTTCTAAAATAGAAACCAGTGATCAGTTCATTTTAAAAGTCTTGTTTTTTTCTCTCTTTTGAATGTTTATTATTGCTCTTTAATAAGACAAAAGTATTTCTTAACTGATTGCTTGATTAATCGATAGAATAATCTGTAGAATACTCAATTACTAAAATAATTGATAGCTGCAGCTCTAGACTCTTGCATTACAGGTGCTTTGAGTAAACATCACATTTCTGAGTTGTGCTTACCCTTTAGGAATGTGGTACTGTAGAACCTGTTTTAAATGGCAGGGTGGCATTATTATGCTGCTGTTGTATGATTAATTACATGTCTTTGCTCAAGCATGACTGAGGTTATACCCCAGATATTCTACCTTGCATTTTAACTTTTTAATATGTTTGGCACGGATTGTAGCAGACCATGTTTTTCGAACTAATTGTCTGTCACTGATTTGTTTCAGTGTTGTTTCTGGTACTTTGTTCCTTGTTTTGGTTTCAGTTAACATGTGGATCTCATTTACAGTATGTCACTTTTGTCTGTAATTTGTCTAATGTTGGCTGCAGGTGAACGGGAGAGATGAGGAGCAGCAGGAGGACTGAGGCGTCTCTTAAAAGTTCTGCTCAACAGCTTTCCGATCATAATGTTGGCACAGGTGTGTAGAAGACTTTCCTCAAGAGTTTATTCTTAGTGGTTCTTGAAATGCTGAATTAATTTGACTTTTGAAATTTGGAACCTAAATGGGTCATATTAATTTTTTATTTCTAATTTGTAATTTCACTGTTATTCTTTGACAGAGCTGACAGCTGCATGGAAAAGTTTGGCTCAGTCCAAAGTTGCTGTAAGTACACCTGAAATGCGTTTCAGTCGAAATACTTGGGGGTTTTTTGTCAGCTCTTCCTTTTAAAAATGACTGTCAGATTGTCAGATTATAACTGCTTCTGCAGAAGCAGTTATAATCTGACAATGGTTCATTTCCTCTTTATAGTTGCGGCACATAGAAAACCGTATAGAAGCGGCTCCAGGAACAGGGGTTATCCTGGACTCTGTCATTGACTCCACTAAGAAGAAATCCCATAGGGTCCGCCACAGAGGTGAGTTATTCTAAAACATAAAGCTCATTTTGTGTGAATTACATTATAACTGATTAAGTTTTCCTTTTTTTTTCTTTTTCTTTTTTATTATGGCATTCTACAGTCTGATGACCTGATCTTTAAAACTTTTTAATGAGGTTGCAATGTTTCTGTCATAGATGGACGACAAGTTGATGACATCGGAGGGTCTTCAAAGCCTAGGGGTCGAAGTCAGCAGAGCCCAGAAAAGAGCAGCTCACGTAGCCCCTTGAGAAATACCACCCAGGACAGAAATGTCCGAAGGAACAACAGTGTGGAATTCAGGGAACCGCTGGCCTCGTATAGGTACTGATGAACTAAAATGCATTTATGAAACATCATTAAACACTTCTATGGGTACATTGCTGTATTTGGATGTGAAAGTATGGGGCCACGTTAGGACCAGGGATGCACCGATCAGGTTCTGAGCCCAGCCAGGTGAGCTAACTCAAAATGTTTTTGAAAACGTTTTGAGTTATTGATTAATTTAGTTCTGTGATGCTCTGTGTTCACCAGGCGGTGCATAGGTTGCTAGTTTGAGAGTTAGCAGAGTCAGCAGTATGGAAGTATTTCACAACTGCGACACCGGCAGCTTTTCTGTGTATGTTTGCAGTAGTTTTCTACTTCACTGCAAACTGGGGTCAGGTGACTTGACACAACTAAAGAGTTCTCGCAATGTTTTCATATTTAGTTGCTCGCCTTCCATAGTTCTGTTTGATGCAACAATTACTGTGACTCTTTTATTCCACTACAGTAACGTGTCATCATCAACTCAGTGTTCACTTAATAAATCATTATTTCAAGTGCAGACAATACTTAGAATATTTACCTTATTCACCTAATTTATTTGCACTAGTCTGATTTCAGCTCAGCGTGAGAGTCTAATCAGACTAAATACAGCTGCCATTATTGCTCATGGTAATTTCTCTTTTCTTTGCTCACACTGTAAGGACACATGCACTCCTCACACACGCACATTGCGTGTGGAGTGACACTGACAAAGTTAATTAAATATTAACACTGATATCAGAAGGTATGGATATTGTATTGGAAAGAGGAAAAACCTTGCACTGACTTCATAACTGTGGCTGGTACTTCCAAGATATCAGTCAGATCTAATGTCAGAAGTTTTTGTTTCATTTTATTAGGTATGTAGTCAATGGTCCATGATATTTGGAGAGAGCTACATATGACCTCATTCTGCAGTTCTGTCAGTGAAGGCAGTGTTAAGAGTTATTATTAAAAATTAATGTATTCAAATCATTTTCATGATTGTCATATATTTTCAGTTTTTCTTATCACTAAACATTTTGGTCGAGTACATTTTTCCATCCTTCTGTAAACCATGGTCACGAGTAAGTATGCTCTTCTGTAAACTCTGAGCACTGAATTAAAAGTAAATCTTGATCCTCTTCTTGATCCCATGTAATCTGGTTTGTGTCCAGAGAGGCCACCCCACCACCACATCCCTCCTCTCAGCTGGAGGCCTGCAGTCAGAAGTCAGTGCCAGCGTCTTCGTACCCTTCCTCTCCTCCTCACTCAGATTCTCTGCCCAGCCAGCTGGGCTACCAGAGACACACTGTGGACAAGGAGTTGGACAAGGAACTGGACAGCACACACTCATCAGCTCTGCAGAGCACTGAGGTGCGCTACCTCAATGACCAGCCAGCCCTGGATGCCATGAGGACTAAGGAAAGCACTCCCAAAGCACAAGTTGGCATGGATAGCCAACAGTCAAGTCCGTGTATTGCTCCCATCCCAGGCTCTTCACGGCAAGGGGACAGCACACCATCCACCAGCCCTGGTTCAGCTTCCCAGCGGTTGGAGAACCTAAGACGTCATCAACCCGATGACAAGTTGGAGAAACTCAAAGAGCGCATTCGAAGGCAGAGACAACATCTAGAGGAAGCTGCAGAGAGGGAGAGGCTGCTGGGGAATTTGGAACAGCCCCTAATGGCATTTGTGGAGACTAACAATGCTGGTACAAGCAACAAGCCGACAGCGAAAATACGCAAAGTAGCAGCTGCACCACCTGCTCCTATATACAAAGGTATCTCCACTGTAGGATTTGTTCAACATATTCAACTTTTCATTTCTTTGGCCTGCTTGAAATAATGAGTGTCATGACTCCATGATATTTTTGTGAATACAGATTTGAGCTGTATGGCAGGGAACAGGATGCTGTGTTTTATTTACACCGTCATTTTATACTCAGGTTTCAACAGTACAGAGACAAAGATCCGGACTCCTGATGGGAAAGTTTGGAAGGAGGAGGACTTTCATAACCTCAGCAGAGAAATATACAGAGACCTGTCAAAGCAGTTTCTTGGTAAACATAGAACACACATATTTTCTTGTCATTGCTGTCGTGGTGTTTTTTTTTTTTTTATCTGAGCTTTGTAACACAACTGATTTTGTATGGAAAACAGCAGTGAGTTTTAATGTGTTTGGATTCTGTATTAATTATTCAGTGCAAATCCAGATTTATGCATAACCTTTGATTTATAATGTCTCAAATGTTTAATTATTACAATTTGCTGTAGTTAGTTTGTTTGACTATATAGCTTATACTCTGCATGTGTTTTATGTGTTCAGAGAGCACCAGACATAGGCACCAACAGCAGAGGGAACAGAGAGCAGACAGGTCCAAAGAGAGGAGGCCTCCCAAAACCGTTAGGAAGGTCCATAGAGCTGCCCCTGCCTCTGACCTAAATCCAAAACCAGGTATAGTAATCCTCTTTTATGAGTGGGGCAGCCCACTCTCTGATCTATTTTTAATTAGTGACAGTGGGAAAGATAAGCATGTGGAACAGTCTGACAGGATTTTGTCATGGGTCAGTGCACATGCTGCCAACCGAGAGCCTCAAATGTTCAACCATCTCTTTGGTATTGTCTTTTCAACTAGCTTTGCTAATCTGAAGTCTGCACCTAGCTGTATACTGCATTTCGTATCTACCTTTATTCCCTTGTATATTTCTTCACAGGTGGTGGTGGTGTTGTTTCTTTACCCAGTGCACCTGGTTATGCAGATGTCAGCTGAATAATGATTTAGATGCTTTCATATCTTAGACTTTTGGATAGCATATACAAAATCAGAGTAATACAATTTAGTAACTGTTTACATGCAAGCAGCCTGCCCAAAGCTGTTGTTTGTACTATAGTATTTGGTGTGTTCTTTCCATCTTTGTAGTTGTCCCTAACAGATCTGTGTGTGTTCCAGTGTATTGCTGGCTGCTGATCCAGTGTTAAGACTCTAACCACTCAAGAAATGTCCAGCATGTGTGACATGCAGTTTGTGGCCAGCAAATAGCGCACAGACACCAGCATAGTCGAATTGTGCCAACATACTTGTGAAACCCGATCATAGCAGAGCTCTAACCCCACCCCCGAGATACCACCAAGTACATGCATAACATGTGATTGCTAGCCACCTTTAAGAATTAGCAAGTAATGATAAGGTCTACCTGACCAAAATGTTGCATTATTACTCAAAGAGTATTAATGGATTGATAGCAACAAAGGATACACTGCTTTTTTGTTTATAGCTGTCATGATGAAATCTTCTCATTGTTTTCTCAGCTGCTGTAATGAAACAAGAATGTAAAAGCAGCAACATTTTCAGAGAACCGGTTAGGAAGGAGGTAGTCTTTCATCATCGTGACACATTAAAAGGGTGGAACAGGAAAATTTGTCTCAGCTGTCAGATATCTCTGTCTGCTGTTCATTATTTATCACTTTATAATAAACTCCTGTGTCCATGCTCGGCTCTTGTATGATTCTTTATTTTAAGTGATTTAATTGGTTACTCGTTGGTCTTTTTTTTTTTCTTTTTTTTTTTTTTTAAATCAATCCTGGTTAAAAGTGTTTTATGTTAACAGGAAGACAAAAATAATCTTTGAGGTATAAGCCCTTTAGGCACAAGGAAATTGATTTGTCAGCTGTTGGTGAGGGATGAGCTAACTAAAGGTTAAGACACCCACTTCAGCATTTTGACTCTAGCTGGCATCCTGTTGCATGTAGTTCTTCTTTTTTCCATGCCAAAAATGATAACAAATAATCATGTTGAAAAAATTTAGTCAAGCTGCCCTAAAACCTGTGGAAGATCTTTGTCTTGTGTTCTTGCTCTCTTTCACTCTGTGTCTCGTGGTTTCTTCTCTTTGCTTCACAACACTATAAATAGGCCTCTTAAATCTGTGGCCAGGTTCAGTGTGCTCTTTCACCCTGCACAAACAGCTGCTGGGTTAGTCGAAGTGCAGTTTCATTACCAAGAACTGCTCTTCACTATAATGCATAGTGAACAGTGCTCCAGAGAGGATTTCAGATAGAGGGTTGTTGCTTTTGTGTTGAGACTGTTGTACCGGCTGTGTAGTCACTAAAGTCAAGGAAGAAAATATGTTTTTTTGGGATTTGGTTGTACCCCAAAATCAGTATGCTGCACACATTGTTCTTTTGGTGTATCAGCTTTTCCACACAGCAACTTCAGTGATTTGAAAAGTAGATTTAGCCAGAGCAACTGCCTTCTTTTTTCTTTTTTTGCTTTTTCTGTAATAGTATTTGGTTTTGAGTAAGCATTTAAATTTCACTAAGAGTCTATTCTGGTGATGACTATATAGATCCTAATGTTTCAAAACAACTATGTTGAATTGCTCTTCAGCAGCACAGTCTAATGTGTGAACTTTCTTACTTTGTAGTGATTAGCCCTGCATCATGGCGGGAGGGCCAGAAGCTGGTAAAGATGGTACTAGGTCCAGTACCTAAGCTGCCCAGGGAAGAGGACAATCCCCATACAGCTGATTTACTGAGCCGAACAGGTACCCACAGCAACCTAAGCTCTTACCTTTCTAAGCCTTGTACCATGATTAAACAGTATGTAAAGAAGTAGAGCTAAATAGGATATAGAAAGAAAAGATCATTAGAAGTCTATTAAACATTAAAGAGCCACTCACAGTGTGCCAGTGTGACACCATTTAGAGGCTTGCAGAATCACTGAAGTGTAAAGGAGGTTGTACTCCTGATTTTCAACCTTCTCAAACTTCCTCATTAAAAAAAATCTTCTGTTCTCAGTTTACTTAAACCTTTCTGTCTTAAATCTGTTGCTATAAACCTCTGAAATACATATATTTTTCTGGATGCTATTAACTATGATGGAAAATTTTCCATTTAGTTAGAAAATATTATAACAAAACTCAGCTGTGTAATTTTGCTTGTCTGGAATGTCCATCTGACAGCAATGCGGATAACAGAGCCTGCCAAAAAAATATCATTAAAGCAAGAATCTATAGCTTTTGCTGTACACTTACAGCTTACACAGCTGTAGACTCAGCCTCATACCCTCACATATAGCCACACCTCCCTCTGTCTTTGCTCGCGGTGTCTGTACTGGCTGCCACTGACCGGAAGGAATAGAAATTGACTGGCTTTTCCAGTTGGATGCACAAAACATGACCTGATTTCCAGAGACTGACCCAAGTGTATGCAGCATGTACCACAGGGAATGGCAGAGTAGGGCAGGGGGAGTGTAATAAGGCTCAATATGGACATGTTCTTAAAAAAAAAAAGAAGTCTGGATTAGATACTACATGGGAATCTTCAATTAGGCCCAGATTGGAGTTGCCATAGCAAGCCTCATTTATTATGCATATGCCTATGCCTGATGCTTTGGCTTAGGAGTCTTTTATCTGCTGCAGTCATTTGATGGAGGATCCCCTATCTGAGAAAACCTGTTTTTATTGATATTTATCATAAAATAACAGTAAAACGGTCTGTAGGATTTTCTTGGTAAAAGAGGTCAGGTCTGGCATTACACTTCTGATTAAACAGCAGTGACATCAAAAATTCTTTCTTAGCTGAAACCATTTAGCACCACACTTTGTGTTAGTGTGCACCATTGTTTCCATTACAAATTAATTACCTGTAATATCTGCTTTTCTGGAACTATCCACCAGATTCCCACCACCGCTCAGAACCATGCTCAGAATCAAGGCGACGATCACGCCCAAACAGCACAGAGCGGCCTTGCAGTGGATTTCAGGGACAACCACAAAGCAACCTCACACCCACATCTACCCCATTGTCTGCAGCCCAGGACAAGATCCCAGTAGAATTAAGCACGGACCTGTTGTCAGCAGACATCCAAGGGATACTGGATGACCTTCAGCTGGAGTGCAAAGCAGTTGAGAAAGAGGAGAGGGCCCGAAAACGGTCGCGTGGTAGCAGCAGTGGTAGGAGAGGGAGAGGGGGCTCAGGGTCACGGACAAGGACGCCCGTCTCCACTTGGGGAACTACTGCGGCAGCAAATGGCTCATCAAGAGTTTGTCGCAGTGCCAGCCCCACTACACACCGTCCAGAAACCACCAACATAACTGACACAAAGCACAAGAAACGGCACTATGATGCAGATACAGTTCGCCAGTATATTGCCCGGCAGCAAGAAGAGAGAAAAAGGCGTCAGACAGAGGAGAAGAGGGCAATGAGAGAGGAGACAGAGAGGAGAAACCAGAGACTGCAGGAGCTCTACAGGAAGCAAAGAGAGGTTGCTAGAACTGTGGCAATTCCCACCGAGACTTCTGTGGCCCCTGTACAAAAGCGGCTACAAGAGACCTACAACAAACTGCTGATGGAGGAAGCCCAGCTGGGCGAGGGGGCTATGCACACACTCCCTGCAGTTCCTTCGAGTCAGATGGTATGTGCATACACATGGAAATATACATGGAAGCTGTATTCAACAGAATGAGGAGCTAAGTGCAAACATAAAGAAGTTATTGCTTTATTAAAAAAAAAAAAAATGTTAATTGGGTTGTTAACACATTCTTTTACAGAGACCAATGTACCAGCCCTCAGGAGAGTCGGACAAAGAGAACAAAAGACTAGAGGCACCCCAGAGCCCGTCAAGCAGTGATAGGTCTTTAAATGATCATCCGCCACCTTCATTAAATAGGTACTTACACATGCACACCTAAATACAAACCTGTGTTTACTTCTGTCACTCTCCACACCAACAAGGTCCCTACATTCAACACAAAAAGACAACAGCACTGCCAGTACATATAGTCCTCTGTCTTCTTGAAATGATCTTTGCGTGATAACTAAGAAATCGTCTGACTGTATCAGATGGTTGATTTTATAGGCACCACTTGCAATTTCCCAGGAGCCTTTTAGTATAGAACAAACAAAAATAGTGCACTTTTACAATTAATACTTGAGTTATAGATGTGTGAAAGAACATCTGAGATAAGTAACTGGAAATAAATGGGCACAGAAATGATTTTGCTTGTGAAACAAATATACTTGTCATACTTCTCTTTGCTTTTTGAGTAATCATGACATGGTTTCAATGGTTTCAGGAAGAATATGGCAAGAATATGCCTCTATACAGCTATAAACTGCTCTAAAGCAACCTAGGTTTTGTAATAAAAATCTTTGTTTACACTGTCTGAAAGTATCAGCTCAATAATGCACAACAGCACTATTTTGAAAAAACTGTTTCAGTGAGTAGGAGGTTTGTTTTGTTTTCACATCATTGCAAATCTTTGAACTGCTTTTGCAGTGATTTGACATTTGTAGGCCACTGCCTATTGCACTCAGAGGAATGAGTGTTGAAAAGTTAAAAAGATGGGTGAAATTGATGTTTGTTGCTTTGAAAGTTTTCCTTGGAAAAGGATACAAACAGCATGCTAAGGTTTCCAACTGAGAAGAGGTTGAGTTGTATGTTTTTCTCTAAGAAATTATATTTAAAAATGATTGGATTGTATTCTTGTCTTTTGGTAACTGGTTGCAACTTGTGCCAAGAGCTTCAGCCATCTACCTTGTAGCCAACTATGTTTTTAGCACCAAAGTAGGGGGATGCTTCCCTCTGAATATTTGGAATGGTTGCATTTGCACTCCCTAGATTAAAAATAAAATAAAATGAAAGAAGCAGAGGACTCTTCATTTTCAAATACAACTATAACTGTGTAAAAGCTTGTGAAATTTATTTTGAACTAGAGCTACAAGCGTTCAGTTGTTTGATATCAAGTGAACAGGGCATTGAAGGTCCAGAATTACAGTAAATATTGTGTCTGCGGAAGTGCTCCTGTTTGCTTATCTCAGCAGTAGACCTGGTTAATGCACTTAATTATGTTGCGTTTTCTTCTTTCTTCTCACATTTCAACTCATTTCTTTCTTTTGCTATCTTCTGCAGAAATGATCTGGATGTTCGAGTTGCTCCTTTGCCCCGGCATGAACATTTGTACCCACTTGTTAGATCTTTGACTGGCCCCAGCAGGACTGCTCAAGGACCAGCTGATACCCATCTCTTCTCTCAACTTTTAAGGCTAGAGGAAGAAGTAGCTGCTGCTGACATCAAGAATACCCCGCGACCAGCCTCAGCCCCTTCCAGCAGGTTCCGTTCCAAAATGTTCCGCATTGAAGCCCTCAAGGCCACAGCTGCATCCCTCTCTAATCGTATAGAGAGTGAGGCACGAAAGCTTGCTGGGGAAGGCATCAACTACGGTACTGCAACGTCAGTGGATGCGGATACTGTTTTGGCCTCCAGGACCTCTGAGCTCGGAGATGGATGGGGAAAAACAGCTGCACGTGACACAGAAAATGATAACATGGCTCTGAGGATCCAGAAGATTTTAACTAGCACAGGTTATAGTTCATACAATGGCACAGCTCTTCCAGGAGCAGGCAGTCTGAATTCCTTCAGGGAACAGAAATTAAAGAATGGTACACAGACTTCTGTTGATGTAGTGGGCCCCATTTTGAACAGTTACACACAAGAAAGGGGGACGCTAGTCAATGGCTTGGAGAAGGACACAAGAATGAATAAAGTATCACAGAGGAAACAAATCGAGGAGGGCGAGAATAGGACAGATCTCCAGGATTCAAGTGGTGGCTCTATTAGTGAGGGACCTCTTCTGAGTGAAGGGAGTTTTTCTGAAGATGAGCAAAGTCCTCCTCACCCCTATAGATATAATTCTGTACCTAGACCAGCAGATCGCCTGGAAGCAGTGGACTACTGTGCACGTCAAAGAAAGGATTACCAGCGGCTGATGGAGTTCCAGCAGGAAGCAGAGAAATGCTCAAGCCTCAGCTTATCCTTTGCACAGCAGGACAGGGAAAAAGCAGTTTGGGAAGAGCTGAACAAAGGAAGCCCTCTAAGTGTAATAAACATCTTCACTAAAAACCATCACAGCCATGTTAAAGGTAAGTAGACATGTGACTTGCTATATAATAGCTTCCCAGAATCCATTTCATATGAAAACTGTAGTGGTCATATAAATATATGCAAAATATTGACTGTCAGTATAGAGTAAGGTCATGTCTGTTTTTCCTCTGATTTGTTCTTTAGTGAGTGATAGAAATTTGGAGAGGAATTCTCCATCTGCCCATTCTGTGCCCTCTGGAAATGGACCTGAAGATGCAGCAGTCTATGAAGATGACTTTGTATCATCGCATAGCAGCAAAACCAGTGGCCAATTAAAGAGAGGCTCCAATTCACCCAGGTAAAAAAAATAGACATCTTTCAAGTCACCACTGGGTGGCATTCATGTCACACAGATAAATTCTGCAGCTCTTTCAGATACAAAGATTTTTTTCTGACAAGCTTTTTAGAATGAAAACTGATTTGCAGGATCACGTTTGTTCCTTTGCTTTATTTTTGTATTTGTTGTATCAAAGACCTTGAAACTGATTTATAATTGATTAGAACAGTAAAACTGGTCATCCCTGTGTCCACACAAAGGCTTGACTTGATGAGTAGTGTCCGTTATGATTGAAGTCACATTGTCCATATTACTGTTGTCTTCCATGTGTTGGAAAGTGGGGTGTTGTCTGACCTTCTTTTTTTTTTAAAAACCAATTTATTTCTGTTATTGTGTTCTCTACTTTAACCAAAAAAAAAAAAAAAGCCCAGATTAATAGTGAATTACTCCCAAAATAGATCTATGATATGATATTGGTATAGGTATGATGTTCATGATTACTTTCTCCCCTCTTTGTCAGTGTGAACAGTCACTTTGAAGAGCTTATGAGGAGGTCACCTTATGAAAGAAGTGCAGATGGCAGTCATTCCCACCATTCATCCTTTCACTCACAACATCTTTCCTCTGGTTCAACACCTGGTTCCTCACCCCTCACCAGGCAATCTGCCAGAAAAATAGGTGAGAATTATGTTGTGTTGATGTTGTTGTTGTTGTTGTTTTGCATTATTTTCTGATATGACCAGGTTGTCAACTTTTTTTTTTTTTTTTAATGAATGTGTTTAAGCTTATTAATGGAATAATCTATTTCAGTCATAGATTACAATATAACTATTTTGTTTCTGTGCAGGAACAGCGTCAGATCAGAGCGACACCACACTCGTAGAGGAGCAGAGGAGTTCTTGCTCTCCACCTTCTGAATCACTATCATCTGATTCCAGGAAGGGAGGCTCCAGCAAAAACTCTGCCCACACCCAGGCCAAGAGTGTCCACTCTAATGACTCTCTAAGGGAAACTTCTGGACATTCTCACCAACAGTAAGCTTATTTCAGAGGTGTAAATGCTGAAAACATGTCACCTGATAGGTTCTTCTGCATATTTTCCTGTTAAGATCATCTTCAAGATATTCAACTGAAGTATGTTCAGAATAGTTTGAGAGGCGGATGAATGGTGTATAGTGTTTACACAGAGTAAGTTACCCTCACATTCAGTTATCTCTGGTATTTCTCCCCTCCCTGGTTTTCAGTAAGCTTTAATGACACACTGCTTTTATGTTGTGGTTGTTCTTTTGGCTTACACTAACATATCTATTTGCTTTCCTGGATGTGGTAGGTTATTGATAAATGTTTAATTTAGAATCACATTTATGAGTATATTTCTTTATTTCTGGATATAGTCCCATTGTCATAAATTTAAACCTTAATTTTAAATTTGGCTTGGAACTACCAGAGTATTTCTAAGGGTAACCTGGAAGTCCTCTGGTATTTCCAAGCTAACCTAAAATTATCTAAAATGTGCACTCAGGAATGAATTGCATATTTTCTGAACTAGGGAACTTCAGTCGTTGCTGTTCCAGCCACTCAGAAAATTCCACTTGGCATCTACTGTTATTTATTAACCAAATGTAAATGTATTTAAGCATGACTAATTACTAAACTACACTTAAAGGGGCCTCGTTTGAAGCTGCCAGTTTAAGCAGTCTTGTGGTTTGCTGTTCTGTTGAAAGCCTGAAAATTTAAGCAGCAGTGTATTGCCCAGCAACAAGACTGCACTGTAGTTCGACCCAAGACAGAACACACTGGTTATTTGTTTGGAGGCCCACAGGGCTGTTGATCGGGTCAATCTGCTTCACCACAGCTTGGGCCTGCTCCCAGAGAGAAGGAGAGAGCCTTTTTTTCTTCTAATCCCACTGTGCAGTGGTGATATTTGAGCCCCCTAATGGTACTCTGAAGCCCAGGTGGTAGATTCTTGGGATTCTACAGTCTGTATGTCTGCCACAATCAAGCAGAGAGTTTGAGAGAATCTTTTTTTTTTTTTTTTACTTTTTACAGGTTTGTTTTTTTAACTTTAGTGAGACAGAAACATTTAAAAAGAATTATTTACAGTAGCACAGATGACTTCCATAGTTCTTTGACTTTTGACAAATTGCATTAATGTCAGTATCCATTACATATGACAGCTGTTTTTTAATGTTGATCTTGTTTGTAATGTTTTTGTTTAATCATATATTAATTATTACAGTTGTTTTTTTTCATAGAAAAATGTGCCACTGTCTATTCTTTATGGGGACTTAAAATGTGTTATCTCTTTATGCATCTTCCTTAGCCTCTGATCATTTCTGATAATCATAATCCAGACTTCTCATAGCGAGATTTTGCTCTTCTCTCTCGCTCTTAATCATTTGGCCAGTCTGCTTTTGCTCTTCAGAATAGGCAGCCATTTCTATAAAACTTGCTCAAGTGAATAAATTTTAAAAAAAAATTAAAAACTTATTTACATATTTATAAAGCTTTGTATATATGATCAGTTTGGTTTTTTCCAATTTCTGAAATTGCTAGCTTTTCACACATCCCCTTCTTTTGCCAGTATTAAAGAATGTATCAAAATATATTGATAACTATTAAATTTACGTCTGATTTCAGTGGATCCCAAAACCAATATTCTGATATTATTTCATTGCTATTTTATTCCAGGTCCAGATCGGTTTCTTCTTCTGGCTCTCCCATCCCTCGGTCTCCTCCAACAGCAGACTCTCTCAGTGAGCCTTTAAGAAGTGGGTCCAACCAAAACACAGGCACTTTAGCTCCTGGTGGTAGAACAGAGACCAAGTCTACTGGTAAAAAAAAAAATAATTTCTTTAGCTTATTTTTGAATTATGTCCCATCACACCTGATCAGCATCTATTTTTATTTATGTCTCACTCAGTGTTGTCTTTCTTTACTCCCAGGTGAGCTACAGTATTCACCTGCTGTCTTGCAGCAGCGTATGGCAGCAGAACTCCAGTACTTGGAGTCAATTGAGGAGGCAGCCAGACAGTTGGGGGATGTGGAAAGGCTAATGGGTGTGTCCATGGCACAGCAGGAGAGTGCATCATTGGCCCAAATGCTCAAGGTAAAGCAGAAGATGTTTCCAGTGAATTACCAATATGATGGCATGCAGCTCTGCTGTGGCTTTAGCTGTGACGTTAGTACTTATCTATCAGAAGTTTTGATGGCTTCTATGATCTTCTTTCTGACTCATGAAATATGATTTGATATTTTGGATACAGGTCAGTATTTAGATATCTTTTCTCTAAGCTATGTTTTGATTTAGGGCAGCACAGTGGCATGGTGGTTAGCACTGTTGCCTCACAGCTAGAAGGTCTGGGTTTGAATCCACCTTGGAGCAGGCCTTTCTGTGTGGAGTTTGCATGTTCTCCCCATGTTTGCATGGGTTTCCTCCGGGTACTCCAGTCTCCTCCCACAGTCCAAAGACATACAATTACTGGGGTTAGGTTAACTGGTGATTCTAAATTGCCCATAGTTGTGAATGTGAGTGTGAATGGTCTGTCTCTCTGTGTTAGCCCTGCAACAGGCTGGCAACCTGTACAGGGTGTACCCTGCCTCTTGCCCTATGACAGCTGGGATAGGCTCCAGGCCCCCTTCAATCCTGAACAGGATAAGCAGAAGAGAATGGATGGATGGATGGATGTTTTGATTTATAAATGTTGTGTTAGTTAGAGTACCAGTAGTGGTGGAAATAAAGAATATTATTTTAAATTTATTCTACTTGCTGTTTTACTAAATTACACTTTATTAACCTTCTCTGTGAACTTTGGCCGTGCAGGCCAAGCAGCAGCGCCATGAACGTGAGCTCTACGAGCTGAAGATAAAGGCTGAACGAGAGGCTCTTGAGGCAAAACTACAGCTGGAAGAAAACAGACAGAGAGTGGCCAGGGTACTACACACAATCAGCTCACAATAACTAACAGCATTTTTATGCATTAAAGCATAGATTCAATGCTTTATAACCTCTTGATTTCCAACGTATTAGTGCTTTTCTGTTTGTGTAATGTATATGTCTGTATATGGCTTTATCCAGGCTCATATAGAACTGCAGGAAACCTTGGCAGCATCTCAGAAAGAGACTTTGGAAGGCCTCCAGGAATCAACTACTAAGATGATGACTCAACAGGCTGAGGCAGCGCAGTACACAGCCGATGCTGCCCGACACATCAAAGAGGTTAGTAATCAGTTCCCTCCTTCCTGCCTGGAAAACAGCCTGTGTCCTAATTTTACAAGAAAAGCTGATTGATTGTTGACTAACAGTAAAGAAAAAATAAGTGGAAGAGGAGAAAAAGCATAATATCCAGCCTAAGATTCAGCAGATGACAAATTTGATTGCCGTATTGTGTTTTCGTCCATCAGATGACAGAACTAGCCCGTTCACAGATGTCAGGAACTTTGATTGTCCCCCCTGTTGCCACCGATTCTTCCATGGTGGACCAAAGTAAAGAAAATGAGAGTTACTCAATGGAGCATCGACAGGATAAAGCTGACTCTGACAGGTACACTAAAAGCACTCTCACTCACTTTTCTGTCAGTATCTGATTTCAATAGCATCTGTAATAGTGATGAGCATTTCAAGCAAAAACACTATTCAGTTTTCACTGGGAATTGTTTAACAATTTGAAGACTACTCCCCACTCATATTGCTGTCACATGACCGTGCATAGCTGTGCCAAACTTATGACATGCTAGCATTAACTAAGTTTACACTACTGGACAAACTATTGGACTATTCAAATATTCCTATCTCTGATCAGTACCTCCAGCAGGTTTGCATGTTAGTGTCATGCTCCTGTAAGCACAAATGGAATTATCTAAATTCAGAATGGAATAAATAACATCACTAGTTGGACATAATGCAGCTTTTACATCTAAGGGCTAAATTTGAAATCTGTTCTGAATGCTCAAGTCTCTTCTGCTTGTTCTGTTATAGCTATCAGAGTGAGCTATCAAACAGAAGGACCAGGTCAGAGGAACCCCTGTCTTCATTGAACAGCCCAAGTCACTCTGACTCACTGTCCTTCAGAAAACCAAACCTCAGGTACCAGTCAGGCTCGTCATGTAATGATATGTTTGCTGTTTTTCCGTTAGGTTTGAGGAATACACTGAATCTGTCTATTCCCTCAGTGGATCTGCATCTAGCAGCCAACACAGCCCATCACATCACTCATCAACCACGGAGAACAGATGAAAAAAGAGGCAGCAGAGGGGAAATGGAGGAACAGTGGACTTGAGAAAGGCCAAAAATGGAAGCAGCCAGCAGCTCCATAGAAGAGGAACTTCCAGCAGCAGCAAATGACTCCATCTGCAGTGACAGCATTCCTTCTGTACTGGATGAAAAAGGTACTGTATGGCAAGCACATCTGAATTAAAAGGTTGACATGTATTTTTCAAAGTTTTTTTGCCTGTATTCAGGCAGTCAGATGTTGATGATACACAAGTTTGCCACCAGTGTTAGAGAAAATACAAAAACCATATGCCCATCTTTGAATCTTTATCTTTAAACCTTTATATGAACATAGTTCCCCCTCTGAATTGTGAGATGTGGATTAAGAAGTTGGAGTTAACCCTGAGTCTGTTTGGTCTCTGCTCCTTCAGGAGACAGTACATCAGTGGCCACAGAGTACTCACTCAAGTTTGATGAGTCCATGACAGAGGATGAGATAGAAGAGCGCTCCTTCCGCTCTCTTCTGCCATCTGAGGCCCATCGGCGTGGAACTATGGAGAAGAAATCCCGCCAACCCGAGGAATCAGAAGATGATGGAGCCAATCACAACACATTGGTTTCAGGGTCGGGGTTGCACAATACTTATAAGGTGAGACTTGAATCAGCTGTTCCTTACTCAATTTATTGTATGCATCCCTTCTTTGTCCTTCCTTACATCTCACTGTCTACCATTTTCACAACCATTTTTTTCCTCTCCTTTCATTTTCATGTTTCCCCTGCAGTCACAGGACGCAAACATAGCCTTTTCTGGTGGCCAGAACAGCTTTTCTCAGTTCACTATGGACATGGTGCGCCAGTACATGAAAGATGAGGAGGTAAGACTGCAGCACCAGAGCTCGTTGCTGCATCTTCGCCAGAAAGCCCTCAAGGAGAAGACCAGAACAGAGCTGGCCTGGCTGGAGCACCTGAAAAAGAAGCTAAGAGATAAGGGAGAGGATGACAAAATGCCACCAATCAGGAAGAAGAAGAGGGGTCTTCTCTTGAAACTACAGCAGGAGCAGGTACTTGAGATGGCAAAAACATAGTAACATTAAGGGAGCTTTGCGACATACTGTAACGTTATCCATTTCTTACTAACCAGTGTTCTCTCTCACTGTGCTCATTTTGTCAGGCTGAGATCAGGCGACTTCAGGAGGCCAACAAAGCAGCAAGGAAGGAAAGACAATTATTGCTGAAACAGCAGGAGGAGATTGAACGGATGAGAAACTCAACACTCAGACTGAAGGAGCGTCTCAAGTGTGCTGGGGTTGAAGCACCTCCTGTAAGTGCCTCAGTGACTCACCACCTTTAGAACTCTTACAGAAGAACAGGTGGATTAAGGAGATTTCAGTTCAGTTCATGGTTTGTTCTGCACAGGCAGAGTCTTGATTAAATACAATAAGCGAACATACATTTAACCAAACATGCTGGTATGCTCTGTTTTTTTGTTTGAATTTACTAATTATCAATCTTTCTGTGTATGCCCATCATCCAAACTCTAGGAGACCCCAGTATCAGAAACCCTAGGGTCTGAGCCAGCCTCCCCTCACATGAGACATGCTGATGATAACCGCAGCCCCTCTCCCTCACTCTCTGTCTCTGGAAGTGAGACTAGCAGCATCATGCAGAAGCTCAAGAAGATGCGTTCTCACATGGATGAAAAGTAAGAGCTTTAATTTCATACATTAATTGGGCTTGGCTGTCTCCTTATTGACAAGCTTCCCACTGAATGATAAGAAGTCATACTCTTAGCAAAGTTTTCATTTATTTTCTAGCCTTTAAAAAAAAAATGTTTTTCTTTACTTTGATCAAAACCTGCATATTTTTGTTCTTAGTATGTGCTTATAAAGACGTCACACCTTTACAGCTTTAATTTTCTTGGATAGCTTAGCTTCACTTTTTTTTTCTTTTCTTTTGGGGGGGGGGGGTCTTTTTCAATTCTAGTTTGACAAGACAGATGTCTGAGATATACATATTCTGTGGGAGACCTAAACTAGCACCAACTGAAACAGTGTGGCATCTTTCTCTTGCTGCACGGCATGTTTCTCTTGTTCCAAATTGCTGTGGGTTTGAAGATAAGCATGATTTCTTTAGATTAGACGAGCAACCACATGCTGTCCACAATATCACTTTGAATTTAGATTCACACAAGCTCCAGCAGTACTTTGTAGAAAGCTGTCCAACTGGTAATGCAGTCTTAAATGTCTGAAAGAATATCAGACATCCTAAATACACTATATTCCCAAAAGTATTCACTCACCCATCCAAATCATTGAATTCAGGTGTTCCGATCACTTCCATGGCCACAGGTGTACGAAACCAAGCTCAGTGAATTCAAGTATGTTACAGTGATAGGATGTTACATGTGTAACAAGTCCAGTCATGAAATTTTCTTGCTATTAAATATTCTACAGTCAAACATTAGTGGTATTATAACAAAGTGGAAGTGATTGGGAACAACAGCAACTCAGTCACACAGTGGTAGGCCATGTAAAATCACAGCGGGGTCAGCGGATGCTGAGGCGCATAGTGCGCAGAGGTCGCCAGCTTTCTCCACTCCGTCTCTAAAGACCAAATTTCATGTAGCCTTCAGATCAGCTCAAGAACTGTGCATAGTGAGCTTCATGAAATGGGTTTCCATGGCCAAGGAGTTGCATCCGAGCCTTACTTCACCAAGAGCAATGCAAAGCGTTGGAGATGTGTTCTCTGGAGTGATGAATTATGCTTCTCCGTCTGCCAAGCCGATGGCCGATTCTGGGTTTGTTGTCATGAGAATTGTACTTGTCTGACTGCACTGTGCCAAGTGTGGGGTGGTTATGGTGTGGGGTTGTTTTTCAGGAGTTGGGCTCAGCCCCTTAGTTCCAGTGAAAGGAACTCTTAATGCTTCAGCATAGCGAGACATTTTGGATAATTTCATGCTCCCAACTTTGTGGGAACAGTTTGGAGATGGCCTCTTTCTCTTTGTCTGTGCACACAGCATTAACAGTGCACAAAGTAAGGTCCATAAAGACATGGATGAGGGAGTTTTGTATTTAAGAACTTGACTGGCCTGCATAGAGTCCTGACCTCAATCCAATAGAATACCTTTGGGATTAATTAGAGCAAAGACTGCAAGCCAGGCCTACTCGTCCAACATCAGTGTCTGACCTCTCAAATGCAATTCTGGAAGAATGGTAAAAAATTCCCATAAGCACTCCTAAACCTTTTGGAAACCTTGTGAAGCTGTTATAGCTGCAAAGGGTGGGCCAACATCATATTTGATCTTATGGATTAAGAATGGGATGTCACTCAAGTTCACATGCGTTTGAAGGCAGACAAGCAAATACTTTTGGCAATATAGTGCAGTTGCAGTAGCGTTTAACCTTAGTACTGCAGCATTCAGTTACAGATATGCTGTGCGTTCCATAAATTTTATTACACCACTTGCTCTCATATTGGCCATGGGCTTGGAATAGCTGTAGGTCATCTAAAGCTTTAAACTTGGCCACCAGCTTGGTCAGGTGATTGCAGAGCCTTTCAAATCCAGATGGCTCAAACAAGCGTGTTAATTGTTCTGGGCTTAAGATTTACAATTTGCCTATAAGTGTCAGACCAGTCTTCCATCACCCCCTTTCAGCAATTTCTAGGGCTCCATTCCTCCAAATATAGGTGTGATGTATATGCATCTACATAAACAAACCCATGATAACCCAGTAACAACGCTGTGTAATTACTTCATATAACGTTAACTGACACTAATTGTCTAACAATCAGTGTTACATATTAGTCTGTCATTAACTCCTCCATAAGCAGGTTTGCCTGTAATCATATCCCAGCCAACCCATAAGGCTAACTTAATGCACACACACTAAGTCAAATATTGATGAAAGGACTGTTACAATGTTACAAAGCATGATAAGAAGTCCTTTAAAAGTAACAGCTTGACACCTTGGGTGCAGTAAAACCACATTTTCTCATATCACTCTCTCCCTTTCTCTCTGCTTGTCTCTTTCCTCTGCGTCTCATTTTTCCTTTACATTACTTGTGTGTGTGTGTGTGTGTGTGTGTGTGTGTGTGTGTGTGTGTGTGTGTGTGTGTGTGTGTGTGTGTGTGTGTGTGTGTGTGTGTTGTAAATGTCCATATCCTTGTTTGTGTGGCCCTTTTGACTTTGTCTGTTGCGTGCTTGTGTGTTGTAGACACTGTTCTCCTGTCCACTACTTCTTCTCTGTGTTCACGGCCCATCACTGGGCTTCCCTCAGTGTCTGTCTTCCCAACCTTCATCCTAAATTTCAGCTCTTTATCTACAACCAGTTGGTCAGGTACTGTACAGTGCTCTCTACCTATGCACCTAGCCCTGCCCTGCTTCACCTCCACCCCCACCCCATGGAACATGCTTGTGTTCATCCACTGGCACTGGGATCCTTGTTGGGTGGGAAGGTGAATGATGTGCGATGGTTTGTCTGAGGTTTTTTTGGGATATTTCGGGGTTTGTATCTTTCAGGATGGGGTTTTGTGTGGAGCCAGTGTTTGGATGAAAGCTTAAAAAAAGCGCCCAAGGAAAGCTGCTTTACTGAAATAAGCTAACCTTTGACAGCTTCACTTTGAGCTAAACATTTTTTTTTGCTTGTCTTTCATATATGCGACACCAGCAAAGTATGCAGTGTTGCCAGAGAAGGTATTAAAACACATTGGTTGAATGTAAAATAATAAATAATATGGAAAATTGGGAATATAAACTTTCTGTTTGTGATGGTCAAAGGTTATGTTATTTAGTAGGAGCCTTCCTTGCTGGATGGGAATCTCAGACCTAAAATTGGGATTTCACTAATTTTTGTGTCATGCTTAATTTACAACTCTTTCCTTCCTTATTTCTTGCCTCTTGGAATAAAATAATGAAATTTGCAGTGCAAATTATTCTTTACATTGTGGCTTCTAGCTGAGAGCTGCAGCCTAGTTATCAAAATAAAATGTTTAGAGATGAAACCACACAGTGACATTGAAGTAAAGGAGTTTTCAGAGAAAAGACCAGAGATAGAGTGGTTTATCTCTTTAATGAGCCCAGTAAATCTTAACTAGATCCTTTATTATGTAACTGTTGCATAGGATGGGATAATAAGTACAGATGGTCATTGGCTCTAATAGAGTTTGGGAAAGCACTAAAGAATCTCCCCAGTCTTGGTCTTTAGTATCTGGGCTGTCATCAGTATAAATTAGGTCAAGAGAAAGGCTTCTAAATTAGATCAAGCCTAAATAATACTGCACTGTAATGGCACCCATAGCTGTGGGAGATGCTATTACAAAACAGCTATACCTGACTGCACTTTATTTTGATAGATATCTGCAAAGGTATGTATGTGTTAGTGTCCCTGGTATACATTGGATTGAAGAATTAAAGTCTTCTAGCTTTGCGAGACAACAAAACCATTAAATCTTTGAGTTGTTAATCTGAGGTGCAGTAATTGCAGACAGCTATATCAAGAAACACTCATTGAGACTGAGCTATCTGTTTAAGACCTTTTTCTTTTATTAAAAAATCTCCTGTAACTGCTTAATATGTTTTGAGGTGTGTATGCGAGACTATGCTCATTGTTCCCTGGGTTTGAATCTGATGCATGAATCTGAGATCCTCACTATTATTTTTCTTCTCTCCTTTCTCCTAAGTGACTTTTCATTACTTATTTGTTTAATTGGTACTTGTACATATCTGTATTTGGATGATTATTCTTGGCATGTGTGGGTGTGTGTTTGATTCTATATGTGTTGGACAGACGTTTGAGGTGAGTTTGCAGTAATAACTGGATGTCAAGGTGATTCTGGGTCTGCTTGCTTCAGCAATGTCATATTTAACCTTTTCTAATGCTTGGTGTCTTTGTCTTGCTTTTCCCCATCTCCATTCCTTCATCTGCCTCCTCTCCACCATTCCCATTTTCCTTTTTTTAAAAACTGTTCTTCAACTTTTTCCTCATCCCTTTATTCTTTCCCACTTCTTCCTAAACATCCACATCTGTAGGTTCCTGACCAAGCGAGAACAGCAGCTGATGCAGAGGCGTCACCAAGCTGAAGAGCTGCTGCAGTGGAAGCAGCGGCTAGACAAGGAGGAGGCAGAGGTTCGTAGGATGGAGAAAGAGGCCCTGGCTGCATGGGACCAGAAAACACTTCGGGACAAGGATCTCGACATGTCAGAAGGACAGGAAAAGGAAATTTCTGATATAAGCTCCCACCCCAGTCACCACCAAAGCTCAGAGCTCAGAACTGACAGTGAGAAAGGTGAAGCTGCAAGATTCTCTTATTTTCAAGTGTATGACATGCTGTTACAGGTTTAACATGAAAAGAATAACTTGAATGGAGTTTAAAGTACACAGCATGGTTTGGGAGTGAGGGTAAAATCTGTCTAGACACGTTAAAATCACTTACTGTTAATTTGTTTAATTTTCAGAGTATGTTAGCGAGGGCGACTGTTCTTCAGTGGCACCCGAGTCCAGCATACACACAGAGGACCCAGCACAGCCTGCTTCAGTCTCTGAAACATCTTTGGCCTCTGTCCAGAACAGCCCTGCAAATTACACTCAAGACTTCACTTCAGCATCACCTACCAGACAAGTACATATAATAGTAGACGTTGTTTTTACTTTTTTTGTATTTCATTGTTTCAACTCGTTGTTTGATACTCACTGTAGTTATATTTTGCCTGTTTCAAAACTGACCTCACCTAACTAATGTAAAGAGCACAGGACATTTGTGAATGTACAGTAGAGACAACTTTCTTATGTGTTAAGGTTTTCGAGGAATAAGCAAATGGATCTCTAAGCCTTAATTAACTGTGACTGTAAAATATTAATGTAAGCATACCATCTTTTGACTGTGATGTCATGTCCTGAAGTAGTGTTCCTCTCTCTTCCCATCTAGTCTTCTGCTCTCAAAGGCAGCCACAGCCCAGCTGCATCCCCTTCAGAGGGCAGCAGTAACATAAAGATGCAGCTCCGCTCTACCTCCCAGGCATCCATCCGCCCCTGCACTCAGCCCATCGACCCTCCAGTGGCCACACAGTCTGGTGAGTTACTCATGTGCAAAACACATTGAGATTGTTACATTTTTGAAGTGTAAAATTCTTCCCAACAATTCTTAAAGAGGATAGGACGGGTAACGCAGACAGCTGACATAATGCAGCTATATTGCTGGCGCTGTGTAGACAGGAATAATGTGATGATGCCAGAAATGCATTATGGAACCACTTCCCTACTCCCTAACCAGCTTAACTGTGTGATAGGAGAAGGGAACACTTTGCATTGCACTTTATCGTACCAGCGAAAACTGTTGTGCTGGCCTACTGTTGTAGCTGACTGTGTTTTATTCATTTTCAGGCCACTGTTTAAGCCTTTAAATCTTTGTAATACTCTCTGTTCATTGTGTTTATGAAAATGAACTTTACACATTCCTGTAAAGAAATGTACAGTAATCCCTAAAGAAATGGGTTTGAGTTTGGATTACCCTTTGCTAATCGGAAGTCTGGCACCATTTTCACATTCTAGCTGTGATTTATCATGTACATTTTTCTTTAGAAGCCATTTCAGACCAAAGTGATATAGAGAGTCGTATCAAGGCCCTCAAGGAAGAACTGAAAAAACGGAAGTTAATGGCCTACCAGCTGAAGAAAGAGCAGAAGAAGCGACATAAGGAGCGACTGAAGGCACAGGAAGCGAACCTATTGAAACAGCTGGAGGTAAATGTGATTATAGGTGGTTGTTTGGATGGTCAAACTACAGTTAAACATCCAGGCAAACTTGAATGTTTTTTCTTTTGTTTTTATCATCTGTGGATGTGCATTTATCCACATTTTTTAAAGATATTCTCATTCATATCTCTGCTATTATTCTCATGTTTTCTTTTTTGTTTTTACAGAACTACAACAACTTCATTGAGAAAACTAAGGCAGAACTTAACAAGGAGCCAGAGTCAACACTTGATACCAACTCTCAGATCAAGGAGTCCAACTCTGTTTTAGAGCAACTTCCATCTTCACACAGGTACCAAGAATAGCTATACACATGATATTTGCTACTTTAAACATAATTTTAAAATGAATGGTGTGCAGTTAAAAACAAATGCCTCTTTCTCAGGTCTGAACACATCACAGTCTCGGAGTCTGAAAGGACACAAATTGATGCATCAATAGATCATCGTGAGTGTTTTAAATTCATCATGATAAATATTTACATTGTGTGCAGTGTTTAATTAAAAATGTGTTGTCACAAAAATGTTCCAGTAATAATGCAGCTCTCTCCAATCTTGTAATAGATGCCTTTCCTAAGCCAGATTGTAGTAGATCAGCCTCAGTGCCTGAAGACTTTTCTGGTGAGGAACCTCAAAGAGTCACTTCAAGTGTGGTGGTATATGACAGCCCAGAGAGTCCAACCCCAGGACAGAGGATTCAGCAGTCTACAGAAGATCTTTTTAGGCCATGCTCCGCTGAAGACAAGTCAGAATTTGAGGATGAGAACAGCGTGTCTGATCACAGATCTGATATTCAGGAAGAGCTGGAGGTGGAAATAAGCTACGGACTCAAGGATGAACAAACTCAGCATCTTCTAGAACTAGAAAAGGAAGACAGACTTGACTTCCAGGAGAGGTTGTCTACATCTAAACACGTTTCCTCTTCCGTGGATGAAGAACACCAACATTCACCAACTGTTAGCCTTGAACAGGGAAATCAGGTGAAGCAGACTGAAATATCTGATGTAGAGGAAGCTTTAAAGCCAAATGTTGTTGCATCTAGCCAGCCACATTCAGCCGTAGTGGACCTCAAAACCTCACCACATCAGAGCTATAGCTCTTCACCTGTTGACCAGTCCCCGTCCCCGGACTCTGTTCCTTTTGGTTCAAATAAGGAGGCTTCCATAAAAGATACTGAGGCTTCTCCAATAGCAGATGGTTATCATGATGACTTTGAGTCATCAGTGGATTCTTCATCCAAGGTAGAGCATTATAGTTCCAAAGCTGGGTCTCAAGTCTTAGTTTCCCCTCCTGAAATCAAGGATTCAAGAAAGGACTTCTCTAGCAGGGCCATGACCCCTGACAGCCCAGAAGAAATTGTGGAGGAAGAAATAGCTGAAGATCTGAGTCCCCATTCTGGTGTGAGCGATCCAAGCCATCAATCTGGAAGGCTGCTAGATCTCACTAAGCACACAGATGGTTTTAAACAGAGCAATGAGAGCATTCATTCCAGATACTCACAAACCATCTATTCTCTTCAGACCCCCCTCTCTCCTGTTATAGATGAAATGCCAGATTTTAACATTGGAGACAGAGTTCTTGTTGGTGGTGTTCAGCCTGGCACTCTAAGGTTCAAAGGTCCAACCAGCTTTGCCAATGGCTTCTGGGCAGGTGTGGAGTTAGACAAGTCCGAAGGGAGCAACAATGGCAGTTACGATGGAGTGGTATACTTTAAGTGTGAAGAGCACCATGGTATATTTGCTCCTCCAGACAAAATCACACACCTCCCAGACAAGTTTGAGCTCTACACTGATACTACAGAAGATGAGGATTCATACTTTGATGACTTGTCAGATAAAGAAAGAAATGAACCTAAAACAGATGAGAACAATTTCCAAAAGCAAGAAAATCTTAACAGGGAAAATGACAAGACCTCTCATAAGGAAACTGGCTCAAACGATAAAAAGGAAATAGATGGATCCCTTCACAAGAGCCAGAGTCCACATTGGGACAGACTCCACCTCAATTCACAGCATCACAAAGATTCTACGCATCAATTTTCTGATGACAACATTAAGGACATAATGTTGAATTTTGAAGACGCATCGCGCACACTCATATCTGACTTGGATCAAACAGGGCAGGTAAATGAAAGTAAAAAGGAGATTACAGCCCTGGTTGAGAAAGAAGATGTAGAGTCACATGATAAGGAGAAAGAAAAGGACATGGATTTGCTGGACACAGTTGCAGACAAACTTGTCAACAACTTTGTGAAAGACGCTCTTAAGCAGTTTGCTGAAATTAAAAAGGCTAAAGAGCAGAAGATACAAGCAGCCAACCTGATGAATGGAGACCTGTTTGGTGAAGAAGAAGGAGAGTGGAACTCTTCAGTGGCTCAAAAAGATGATCTACCCTTCTTTCTGCCTGTTGAAAAAGAGGAACTGTCTTCTCCAGAACTGTGTAACCGACCAGTGAGTGAATTTCTGATAGTTTATTAACAGTATTTTTAAAACTTTTTTAATTGATAGGTTCTAGATGAAATGTAAGGTCATAACAGTCAGCTAAAACTTGGGATGATTATTTTATGTTCGCTGTATACTACCATTTTTATAAATGATCCTCAAATGGCTGAAGAACTAGTAGCAATGATGACATTACGATACTGATTTGTTTATTTGACCTGGAGAACCTCTTTTTGGGATGTGTTCAGCCAAAGTCCAACTTTATATTGACAGACTTCATTGAATTTGGTGTTCTATGCTGAAGGCCTTTGTATCAGAAACATTAGTAAGGAAAATAACTCTCAAAGACTAAAATTTAAAACTTATAACAGGACTTGTGGTGTCAGATTGCAGTTAGATATTAATATTTATCTAAGGTGCTAATCTAGAATTGAAAGTAAGCATGATAATAATGTTTTCCTTTATTTTTTTTTTTAAAACAGGAGAGTCCAGTGTTGGGAGCCAGTGGTCAAGAAGAGCTCGCTAAGCGTCTAGCAGAGCTGGAACTGAGCCGTGAATTGCTAAATGACCTCGGCGATGATCAGGACTGGTTTGATGAAGATTTTGGCCTTAGCTCCCGTAGGAAACAGCAGAGACTCAAACAGAAAGAGGAAGAGGAAGCGGAAAGGTTAGGAGCAGGACTCGGGAGGTCTGGCTCATCAGCTGGACCAAGTATGGGGGAAGTGATTTCATCATCAGATGGAGAACCACAGATAAAGATACCACCTAGACCTGAGCTGCCTCTCCCCTTGCCTCCTAAACTACCTGAGCAGCCTGCCATGGTGGTACCTCACTCAGCTGTAGAGGTGGAAAAGATGGTCCATGCTGCCACACAGGAGCTCTGGGACAGCTTTGACCTAGGAAATAAGGGAACACTGACTCATGGGCAACTGCCAAACCCACAACCTTCACAAGAATACCTTGGTAAAGAGGACAGCAGCCAGGACCAGGAGGCACTGTCCATCCGCAGCTACAAAAAGGTAAAAATAAGAATTTGTAAAATGGCAGAATAAAAGAAGTCTAGACCTGGTGTGAATGTCAGTTTTTAAACTACACCCAGTGAAAACTCACACGACTCTCCTGCAGCAGTATACTAAACAAAGGAAGCTGGGCCTTTAGCTTAGTAATATCATAACTATATCAGTTACATTTTGCTTACAGTTATCACATATTCCTCTGCTACCAAAAACCCTGAAACTTTTGCTTCAGTAATTCAGATGCTATGAAATGAAAATCCCTCCAGTGTTGATCATTTGTAACATTTTATTTACATTCACCTAAATTTGTGTTATTTTACTGGAGAGGCCCTCTTTACTTCATTCAGTACTACATATTTAAGCACTAATATCAATTTTACCTCTGGTCTTTTCCTAGGCTGTGTATGACTTGACCTGGGAGATCCTTCAGGAGATCTATGCTGAAGACCCTAATACTAATCAGCCTCAGTGGGTCAAACTGCGTCGAGTCAAGTCCACTTCATTTCACAAAGTCAGGACACCAGGAGACATCACCAAAATCCAGGTAAAGTTTAAAAAGAAAGTTGCCAGAAA
The DNA here is from genome assembly GCF_007364275.1 of Archocentrus centrarchus. NCBI lineage: Eukaryota > Metazoa > Chordata > Actinopteri > Cichliformes > Cichlidae > Archocentrus > Archocentrus centrarchus. The sequence continues at coordinate 20,504,325 of NC_044349.1, read as the reverse complement.
CTCTGAACGAAACTATTGATTTTATTGATAGCTTAGTCCTTTTTAATAGATGTTATTTTAGGCTTTCATCCAGAATTTTTCAGAACCTTTCAGAACTCAAGGTTGTGCAGTTGTATGCTTCTGTCAACCAGTCATATTGCACTTTGCATCCACATGTGCCCACACTTGTATTGTTAATATTGAAATAGTTTGGATGGCATTACAAGTTTCATTTTATGATCACTATCTGACAAAATGTGAAATATGGCCTCAGTCTCCTTTTCCTGAGTTACAGTGTTGAACAGTGGTTATTATGGAAATGCAGTGAAGCTGACCTTTGACCTTTTGAAATATAAAACATTATCACTTCTATGTTAAGTTGGCCTATTAGAAATTTCTGTGGAATTGTGTCATAGTTGGCTTGTATTCTACAAATTATTTATGGCCATTATTATTTTTATGTTTTGTGAGGTCACAGTGACCTTTAGCCACCAAATCAGCAAATTAGTAATAATATTTTTAGTTACACAAATGCAGCATCATCCCTAACATACTGTGTTTTTTCCCTTTTTTGCTGTTGCTCAGGAATTCATCACAGCAGAAGTACTGAAACTTTATGGCCTCACAAAAGACCAGAGCCAGAAGACTGACTGGCAGAAAATGCTCAAGTTTGGGAGAAAGAAGCGGGACAGAGTTGATCACATACTGGTAGGCTCAAGAATTGCATTTGTATTTTTCTGTTACCAAGAAGGAGCGTCTATGTTTAAGATGTTGATCATGTGTTACCTTTATAAAAAAATTTAAGGTAAATGCAAATAGCATTAGTATTTTACTTTTTATGTTTACTTCATGAAATGTTTCTGATGTTTCACTTCACTTTATTTTGTATGGTACCAATCACAGTGTATTTCACGTCAGAGTACTTTACATAGTTGTAAGAATACCAATACTATGTATTCTTAATTCATTGTAATAGGGCCAACTGTCAAGTCACTGTGCTACTTTACTTAAACCATTTTCTCTGTCTGTCAGGTTCAGGAACTCCACGAGGAGGAGGCTCAGTGGGTCAACTATGATGAGGATGAGCTGTTTGTTAAAATGCAGCTGGCAGACAGCATCTTTGATGCTTTGCTTAAGGACACAGCGAATGTGCTCACACTAATTTCTGACAAGAGGCCCAAAAGAGACACCCTCTACTGATGGCTTTCCTGTTTAAATTCTAGCTCAATCCCAGTCTTTTTGCCACCTCTGGGGAACTCCAGCCAACCTATCGCTGCTCAGGCTTCCACCAGCTGATGTGCCAACAATAACCCTCCGATGCCTTCAGTCCCAGTATTACCTCTCAGCTAAACAAATTGTCCTTATTTGCCGACATTCATTCACTGAAATTCATCAGCTGACTGTAGTGATGATATTCTCACACACAAAAATGCTTCTTGAGCAATCCAGCCTTCTAACATCTTTAACACCATCTGGTCTGAGTTCTCACTTCCTGGGCTGGCCACTTTGTGGACTGGTCAGTTGGAGAATAGGTAGATGTGGTGATAAGATGGGCTGTGCCACTTGTAAGCATGTTAAAGTCCATGAATGCTGCTAAGTTGATTGTTCTGTCATGGACTTTAGAATAGCATCCACTTGGAACAGCAGTAGGTTTTATTTTCCACACACACATACATATACAGTAGCAGTCAAAAGTTTGGACACACTCTCCCATCCATATGAATGGGTGAGTGTGTCCAGACTTTTGCCTGGTCAGTGAGGAATCTACAGTGCAGTCTGTGATTTTTGACAGTGATACATTATAGCCATGACTTTGTAATCCAGCACATTGAAATTAAACAATTAGGTTAAAGTACCAACTTTAAGATGTATTTTGAGGGGGTTTTACATCTATACCCAGTGATCAGTGCTGTAATTGTAGTTCTTTTTATTCACAGTCCTCTTTGCAGGGCTCTGTAAGTTTGCCTTAAGAAAAAAAAATAGTTCTCTTTAGCTCTTGCTTGCTTACAGGAACTTTTTGATCATTCTCTGGTCTTTGGCAAATACAGCACCTGCTCAGTTGGACTCAGGTCAAGGGATTTGCCTACCAGTAATAATTAAATTCAACTCTTCAGCTCACAAGGCTCATTGTTTGCTTTGACTGTAAGTTTACCAAAAGCTTGCTACATGTTCTCTACTGTTTTTTTGGCTGTGTATGAAAAAGTATTTCACCCATTATGGGTATGAAAACCATCAAACACCTTTAAAGCAGAGAGCTGGCACTTTTTATAAGTAATCAGTGCTGTATTATAAATCTGGGGTTGCAACAATTTGTCTCTGACCAGATGTGGCCAGACATCACTGCGTTGGAACACTGAGTTCAGATATTCTATGAAACGTGTTTGCCTGCTTAATTATTTATTGTGTGAAAATGTTTAATTAGAAGCAAAAAGAGCATTTGGGATTGTAAATGAATTGTAAACATACAGAGAAGAACTCATTTTAACTTTGTGTAAAGAAAGTCTAATGTTATTGTAAAAGCACAAATAAAAATATGAATGTGAATATGGCAATACAATAGGTAGGTAGGAGGAACCAGGCAGAGAACATAGAGAAATGCGTTTTAAATATATAAAGGTGTAGTCTTTATAATTAATTGAATCTGTTTGACTAAACTGTGTCCAGTTGTCCACAGCTGTCCAGTTGGTCAACACAATCACTGTGTTCCACTTCATGCTATATGTTAATTTTTAGGAAGCATATTGCACATTGTAGCAGTGTTGACCGGTTGAAGGAAAATACCTCTGATGGTTTGTGCTCCATTAGATTGTTCTGTGTGGTAGGTGTGAACAGACTACATAACTCAGCCACCACTTTAATATGTAATCTGAAAGTGGGACAGAAACAGCTGGCAGTAGGCTTGACTTGGTGTTTTTAGAATTACATGCTGGATTTGAGCCTTACCTGTTCTACAGTCCACTTACTTTGTATTCCTGGAGAAAACACCCATGGTTGTCTTGTTTCTTTATTTACTATCTGAAAGGTTTGCTAGCATAACATTTGCCCTTAAAAAACAAACAAAAAAAAGCCCACCTTGTCATGTAAAAGCACGTTTACATGCTCCACTGGCTGCTGTGAAACATCAGCCAGTTCAAACGAGGCGTCAGAATGTAGCTAGAGGTCGTCTTACTCCATGTTCAGTTCAAGTGCCTTTTTTTTTTTTTTTTTAATTTGAGTTGTAGGTTTATAACTGACTTTCTTGATGTCTCAGCATCATTTGGACCTATTTTCTTTGAATGTCTCCTTAAACTGCTGTATACTACCATTTTTATAAATGATCCTCAAATGGCTGCTCTTCTTCTTGCTAGTTAACCAGTGCTTCAGTTTCTGCCTTATCAATATTTCGGTGTAGCAGAGACTGTTTTTTTTAAAACCTTCTCATATTTCTGCGCCTCAGCTTGAGGAAATGTTTGCATCTAAAAGTTATCTGCCTCTTATCAGGCCACCCCGTGCATCTGTGCATATAGACACAGTTGAGTAACGTTATTGATGTACTTACTATATCAGCAACAAGTGGCTCCAGCTGACAGGCTGCACAGTGTGAGTCATTGAGCTGCTGTGGTTCAGCACGTAGGACTGTATCTAAGGGCTGTGTGGTTTTTTTTTTTTTTTTGGTTTTTTTTTCGGTCCCACTGGCGGTGCTGGTTTGATCCAACAAACTGTAAAAACTCATTGTGGCATGTATGAGAGAGCTTGTTAATCCTCACTGGAGCTAAAGTGACCTTAAACAGAGTCCTTTTTTCCCCCCCTTCCTACCGATGATGTTAAGGTGTATGTTCAAACTGTACATAATGTAGGAAAAGACCAAAAATATTTGATACCAATCTCTCCATGCTGTATGACATTTAAGTCTGGTCTGTAAAGGTGACATGATTAGTACCTTAGAAACATTTTTTTTTATTCTTGCAAGGCTTTATTGCCAATCCTGTGTCATTGTACTCTTCAACTGATTGTATGTTGGTGGAAGTTAAGTTCCCCTCTGTAACTATGCAGTACTTGGTTGTACTTATTGTTTTGTATGTCTGGACCAAACGGCTTAGACCTCTGCTGTAGTCTGTAGATAAACTAAATCTTCAAGTAGCTTAAAGCTGTTTGGTGTAGAGTGGTGTTGCTCCTGTCCACTGGTCTGAGGTCAGTTCTTTTTTCTTCACAAGGAGATGGAGCAGCTTTACCTTAAATAACATGTACGGTTTGATCTCTGTAACTAAATTAAAAAAGTAGGAACAAAATGTTTGCGTATCGTATTAACAAGTCAGATTAGAGTTCCCTGAATATTTATAATAATGTGCTGTGAGTGTGCTGTAAGTGCACTTGGAAACTTGTACAGTTCTTTTATGGGTGTAAATATACTGTCTGTCCAATCTGACCCACTGTTATGGTAACCTGAACGATTGTTGTATAAAAACAAAAACACTTTACTTTGCAAATATGTACATAGTATATATTTGTTTACTAAATGAAATTTGAAACTGTAAATAAAGCTTTCATTGTTTCTAAAGGAATGTGTTGTCCTGTGAAATGTTTCTGTTTTTAATTTAGGGTGTGCAGAAGCAGTTCCTACATGTTGCTGTTAGAGCGCTGACAGCAGGGTAACAAATCCCCCCCCCCCCGATGTTTAGCTGTGTGACCAAATACGGTTGCTGAGGTTTGTTAGCTGGTGTCGCCATTTGAATGGGTTTCTGATTGTGGTGCCACATTTTGTCAGGGCACCATCACGAGGCTATTATTGTAGCAAAACTATTTGCAAATTAGTAAGAAGTGTTCTCTATCTCACTGTGAGAGTGAGTCATTACCTCTGCCAAGGAGGTTATGTTTTTGGTAGCGTTTGTGTGCATCATTCTGTCTGTAAACACGATAGCTCAAAAAGTTTTGAATGAATAATGATAAAACTTTGTGGGGGTGTAGAGTGCGGTCATGTCAAAAATTCATTCAAATTTGGCTTATATCCACCAAGGTCTTCAAGGTCAAATGAATAATTTATTGGTTTAAATTTGACAAAAAGCTTTATAACTTGGAAACTATTGATTATTACAAGCGTGGTGTGTATTGTCAACGTATAGAAAATACTGTACATGGATTTAAAATATGTCACATTTGACCTCTGATCTCTCCAAGGTAAAAAAAATTGATATGAGGGGTTAAAGTGATAATAATACTAGATAGCTATTTAAAATTATTTTTCTTACTGCCAGCCTCTTCTTCAAGGTCAAAGAAGATCAAACTTTGATAAAATGTCCTTTATCTTTAAAACTAAGGTTAAATTCTACTGCCTTTGTTTGTCCTGGCAACATTTAGGAAATGTGACATGAAAATTTCAGGGCTGTAACTGCAGCCAAATCAATTTTATATCCAACCAAAGTGAAACCATCAAAAACCAAACCAATTTTTATCTCTTTATAAGCTCATCCGTGCGGCCCTCCACAACAGTACCATTTCCTCATGTGGCTCCTTGGGAAAATTAATTGCCCACCCCTGTTCTATGTAATAATTTGGACATATATATGTACATATATGGATATATATGCAGTGGCATCACAGAGACAGGCAGAAAGCCTCAAACTACACAATTAGTGATGTAACAGAGATCCAAAGAAATGACAAGATGTGCATGTCAGTATGACTGAGCAGCATGAATACAAGAAGCAAGGCTGAAGTGATATACAGTTTGTTGTGGTCAGGTTATGAGCCAGCATTCCCCTGGGCAAAGACGTGTAAAATACCCCCCCCAAATGGAAACAAGACACTAAAGCACAATGACATGGAGGCGTTTTCCGTCTCTGTCTGTTGTGGGTAGTGTTTTCATTGGTTTCCCTTCTATTTGTGCTCAACTTCAGCATTAATTCAGTCACTTTTGTTGTAGTCTTTGTGAGGCTTTTTGCAGCTGTTTGCACCCTTTTGGAAGCCTCTGTAGTTGTTTTAAATCATTCTGCATGTCTGTCATTGCATTGCGTGTCTTTGTGGCGCTTTCTCAATTTTCTCAGCCACATAAACACAAACTAATTATACATAAAAAAAAAAACATTTGTTCGCATGCAGGCTCCTTCTTTATAAGCTCATGCACTCACAGTCAAAGCCCGTACAGTCATTAAACGATATAACCTATAAAGTCGTGTCCTACACGTCATTTTAAATCGTCATCAATTTATAGTTTCGTGTCATATCAGCAACGAGAAATGAGCGACCGGGCAGGGTAGTGGCGCTTGTTGGGCGCTCGAGGTTCACACGGTAGGGGGAGGACCCACGAAACCCGGTGGCCATAAAAAGGCAGAGGCAGAAAAGTTGTGATAAGTTTTTTGACAGTGAAGTGAGTGTTTGCGCTCACACAAACGGCGCAGCAGCAGCAGCAGCAGCTCAGAGGGGGGAAGATGGCGCGGCGCTGCAGCCGTGCCACGTCTCGGTATAAAGAAACATATCTCAAAAAGATGGCAACATCTGCGGTTTGGTTATGCTTGTGTCTCCTTTTTCCTTCCGCCGTGGAGGCCGGACTGTACACAGCTTCGGACCAGATCGTCTTGTTAACTCAGGAAAATGTGGAGTCGGTTTTGGTCAACTCCACAGCTGCTATGGTCGTGGAGTTTTACGCTTCGTGGTGTGGCCACTGCATCGCGTTTTCTCCGATTTACAGAGACCTGGCGAGAGATATTAAAGGTGTGTACAGACCAGCAGCGAGTCACGTAGATGCAACTTTTACGAGCGTCTGTAATGTTTCAGTTTTGTTTGCAATTTTGCCCAGCTGACCCTGTTAAATGATGAGACCAGCCTGAAAGGTTTCAGCTAAACATTTTAAGAGTAAAAATCTCTAATTTAGTCTCTTTAAAATAGCTCCTTCTCTCTATGGAAACAATGAAAACACTAAGCTGCAGTTTGCGTCTGTTAATTAGAGCATATGATCTAATGAAAGTGTTTTTATTTTGCTCAGTGCTCACATCCTCTCTAACTCAGTTTGTCCCTGTAGCCCCTGCCAAAGGAAATATCACAGAGCCATCCGAGCAAATATAATTAGGATGATAGTTAAGGGCAAAGTTTCTGATGATGGCAGAGGGCCCAACGCAGTCGCAGGGTATTTCAGTCCAGTGTTTCACCCACGGTCTACAGTGGCATCCATGGCTTGGCATGCTATCAAACGGCCTGCCTTGGAGGCAGAGTAATTTCACAGTAGGATTTGAGGAGGGATTAAGAATACATGCATGTAATGGTTTTACACTGAGAGCAGCAGATTGTGGGTTACCACAATCCTGTTCATGACACAAAGGTACAGTTTCACAAGTGAATATCAAAGAAAATGCTGCTAGGAAGGCCCTGACCTGCTGCGACTGACAGTCCATTCGGTATACAGTTTTTTTTTTTTTTTTTTTTTTTTTTTTGTTTTTTGTTTTTGTCTTAAAAAGCCTTGTGCCCTTTGTATTGATCCACATGGCCCAAGGCAAACTCAGGACCCCATCCAGTGCTGATGGACTGCACACAGCAAAGTAGACTGTACATAAATATTTACTGTGGCCCTGTCTCCCTCTGTTTGATGTCTGTTCAGAGTGGAAGCCGGCTGTGGACCTGGCAGCTATAGACTGTGCTGCACAGGAGAACCTGAAGGTCTGCAGAAGCTACAAAATCCGAGGTTACCCCACAATAAAGGTTGTATGCTGTGTATGAACTGTCTGTATGGCCCTACTACGTCTTATTTTGTGATGGCTACGGTGTGGAAACTCACTTTTTCACTAAAGCTGATGATTACATGATTAAATTCTATGAAAGGCAGGCTGAACTACACATCCAAAAAAAGCACAGTGGCTCACCTTTGTGTCACAGCAAGAATGTCTAGTGTTCGAATCCCTGCCACGGCAGGGTGTTTGTGTGGTTTGCTTGTTCTCCCTGTGCTCTTGCAGGTTACCTCTCTAGTCTCATCCATCCATTTTCTTCCGCTTATCTAGGGCCAGGTTGCGGAGGCAACAGCCCAAGCAGCGAAGCCCAGACTTCCCTCTCCTCAGCCTCTTCCACCAGCTCATCCCGGGGGGACCCCCAGGCGTTCCCAGGCCAGCCAAGAGATATAATCTCTCTGTGTCCTGGGTCTGCCTCGAGGCCTCCTCCCTATAGGACATGCCCGGAACACCTCACCTAAGAGGCGCCCAGGAGGCATCCTAGTCAGGTGCCCGAGCCACCTCACCTGGCTCCTTTCGATGTGGAGGAGCAGCGGCTCTACTTTGAGCCCCCCCTGAATGGCTGCGCTCCTCTCCCTATCTCTAAGGGACGGGCCAGCCACCCTTCGGAGGAAGCTCATTTCTGCCGCTTGTCACTACCCAAAGCTCATGACCATAGGTGAGGGTAGGGACATAGATTGACCAGTATATCGAAAGCTTCGTTTTTACGCTCAGCTCCCTCTTCACCACGACAGACCAGTGCAGCGTCCGCATCACTGCAGATGCAGCCCCGATCTGTCTGTCAATCTACTGTTCCTTTCTTCCGTAACTCGTGAGCAAGACCCCGAGATACTTAAACTTCTCCACCTGGGGCAGCCGGAGTGGGCACCCTACCCTTTTCCGGCTGAGGACCATGGCCTCAGACTTAGAGGCGCTAATCCTCATGCCAGCTGCTTCACACTCCGCTGTGAACCATTCCACTGCGAGCTGAAGGCCACCACCTGATGAAGCCAACAGGACCACATCATCCATACAGAGCAGGGATGAGATTCTGAGGCCACCAAGGCGGAAGCCTTCCACCACCTGGCTATGCCTAGAAATTTTGTCCATAAAAATTATAAACAGAATCAGTGCCATTTAATTCATAAAAAAGCAAACAAACAAACAAAAAAACCCAAAAAACCCTGGGTTTAACCCTCCAAAGTTTCCCTGACTAAGCTCAGAGCTGTAGTTGGTCCCCAGATGCTGCATCACAGCACAGTCAGAATGAGTTAAAGTCAATTTCCTGACTGTGATCCATGAAGGATAACTTAAAGAAACTGAGGGCACCATTGTTGTCTTATCAATTTTGGCAATTCATTATTAAAATCACATTTGAGTCAGATATGAATGTTTTCTGCTGGTCATTTGTTGGATTTTAATATTTTGGAGTTTGCACTACACAACAAAACTACAGTTAACATTGCCATGTTATTTTAATAAGAAAGTTATAAAGAAGTTGAAAAGGAATTCTGTAACTTCTCAGTTTCATCTGGTTCTGCTGAATCAAACATTCATAGTTTTGATATCTCTTTATGTTTTTATCTATTAGTTTGAGTGTAGTGTGACCAGGGTTTTCCTCTTTTGTGGGAGCACCCAGTAGTTTTATTCAGTGTCCCACATTTTGATTTGTTCTAGTTTTCAAAAGTTGACACTACTGGGGAAAAACACTTGACCGTGTCTGGCTTCTGTGGCTACCAAGAAAGCAACACAGCCTGCCATCATAGGTAAAGTTCAGGTTAAGACGTAACTCTTTTGCTAACTGTGCTAGACCCAACTGGGAAAACAGCAAATCTCCAAAGTCAAAAGGATACACATTTCACTTGAAGATGATGGAAACCACCACAAAGAAAAGGAAATGCAGCCAAAATAAAGACTCAAATCATGTATAACTAGGTAAAGCTAGTACTCATAGAGTTTTTGCCTTTTTATTATTATTTCTTTAATTTTGCATTGGGGAACTGGTGACGTGTCATGTCGTACAAGTGTACAAAAAGCCTACAATCATTATCAGAACAGCAGCTGAAATGACAGCAAACAGTTGAGATGGTTATTGCAGTAAAACTATAGCACATGACTGTAAGACTGCTATCAAACTTTTGTTTTTTTTTTCTTTTTAATGCTTATTGTGTTAAACAGACTGTGCCCCACATTTAGCTTGTTGGGATTGGGTCACTCTATTTGCATAAGAGATCCCATTTGGTTCCATGCTGTTCTTTCACAGCCCTTCCGCTGATGCCTAGATTTTGATCATATTCTGTAGATGCTAATTTTCTGATGCAGTGTATAAATTATGTAAGAACAATATTTTTGTGAAGTTTGTATTTTAGTAGCCTCAGTATCAAGGAGTCATTTTGTAAAACACTTATTGAGTTCTTGTATTAGTAGCAGTGTCACTTCAATCTGCCACATTACATGCAACAGTTAACTTTTGCATGATCAGCAGCTACATTGCAGAAATGCTCTTGCTTCAAACATCTGCAGTATATTCTTGATTAGTCAGCAGCATGTGTTCAGGCCTCTGCTCTCGCTCATCCATTGAAATTCAATGAAACAAAGTGTTCCTTCTGTTTTGAACTCACAATGGCGCTTTAACATCTGCAACTCATTTTAAGCAGGAAGAGGTCAAGGCAGGCGGTGAGGAGGGTTGCCCCTCCATCAAACATTACAGTGTGACTTTGCTTCTCTTATAGTTGAGGTCTGTTTAATCTGATCTCACTTCTCCCTCTTGTTTTCTTTCCTAACTCAAACCTTTTTTTTTTTTTTTTTTTTTTTTTCCCCCCACTTTGCAGTTCTTCCATGCCTACTCCAAGCCTGATTCTGAAGGACTGCCTTTTAGAGGTATTACTGCACACAGAACATGTGCAAAAAGCTTTCAGTTTGCTGTCTTGCAGACATACTTGCCATAAACTGTCTTTTGCAGTTGTCATTTCAATATGCTTTTCATATGCTAAACGATGAAGCTTCCTCTTTTTCTAATCATTTTGGGTTTGGTTAGCTAAAACATGTTATGTATGCACTGTGTACCATTTATTTCACAAACCTAAGAGTACAGTTACCTTTTTTAATTTTTTTATTTTTGGGGGGACTTGCTTGTATTTGTGTTTGTGTTCTGGAAAATGTGGATTTCTCTGGGTATATGATTATCTGTAGTAAAATGTATGCCTTCTTGATTTTTAGAATTTAGCCGTAATGTTCCAGATCTCCGACATAAGATCTTAGACAAACTGGAAACCCATGGTGAACCCTGGCCCCCTGCCTGCCCCCCACTGGAGCCCACCAGGTAAACACACAGGCACAACTACTCCTTTCTTTATAGTGGTTTTACATTTACACCCTTACTGTCAGTTTAATAACTTACAACTGAACTGAGCTGATGTATCTGTACTGTAATATAGCAAATCTCTGTTTGTCCGGTAACTCCTGCTACACAATCAGGAGTTCAGCAACCAAATTTGGCACACAGGTACAGCTTAGGACCCTGAAGGTTCTCATCTATATCAGATATTTTGCCTAGCAACCACCTACTAAGGGGCTAAAATGGCTTTTTTTTTTTTTTTTTTTTTTTAATGCACCTTCTTTATGCACAACTTATAAAATCAATATTTTAAATTCACAAAAATAAAATTTAGTTTGTAGTCACAAAACATGAATGAATAAATATATGTATGTGTAAATAATTAAAAAAAAAAAAAAAAGCCTGGCAACCACATAACACCTGAGTAAAACTAAGTTCATGTACTAGAACAGGGTATGAGCATGTATTAGTCACTAAAACATGGCAAAATATGTCCAGCAGCAGGTTGGTAGGTTTTTCAGTATCATGGTTTTGAGTTTGTTTCAATATTTGTTTTCTTTTCTGGTAATTTTGCACTCCTGTCAGTTTTACTTCTGGTCTCTGTCAGTTTTCCCTCCTCTGTAATTGTGTGCTTTGACAAACATGAGTTGTTGAATTTGTCTCGCATATAGCAAATAATCCAGTCAGTCTTATCAGTGTGCTGTGTGTACGCCCTTGTTTGCTCGAACCAGCTGCCACATCATTTTATTTTTAGTCAGACTTCCCAGCGTTTGTCATGTTCCCAGCATTTCTTGAGTATTTTTCTTTTATTGAACTTCCTTTATGCACAACTTTTTTTGAGGGAAAAAAAAAAATTCCCACAGTGATTTTTATTTTATTTATTTTCTCTTTACTGACTCAAGAAAATCAAAAAGCAGGTAAATGGAAAGTTATGCAGTGGGGGGGGCTTTAAAGTTTTTTTTAGCCTTATGAACAACACATTTTAACTCAAAAGACTGTTCATTAGTCCATGATTATTACACAGGAACCCTGCTTTGCCTACATACTGTCATACATACACATTAACTGCTTATGTATACATTATAGTTCAACAGGGAAATACCACAGGAAGTCTGTATTTTTTTTTTTTTTAAAGTGAAAGCATTATCGCTTTATTCTGCTCATGTTTTTTTTTTTTTTTTTTCTTTGCTTCCTCTGAATCCTCAAGCTCTGTCATGTCAGAGCTAAAATTCATAAATGCAGCTGGGTTTTTCTTTGCTAAACAAAAAACAGGTTATTTTTTCAGATGTAATTTTTGCTGGTTTTTAAATTCATTTAATTTACGCACAGATTAAAGATATGGATATTATTTTGCACCCTAAATGCTTTCTGTTTTGTCCTTCTAGAATAATAGTGAGTCTCTTTAGAGGTGACCTTTTGTTGATTTTGAAACAAAAAAAATCAGATCTGGGATTTCTCTCTTACCTGTTTTGTCTGCTTCTTGCTCTCCAGCCAAGCAGAAGTTGATGTCTTCTTTGAAACATACAGTGTTAAATACCTGGCACTGATCTTTGAAGATGCCAAGTCGTACATTGGCAAAGAGGTAACGTGTCACATTTCCATTCTCCTCAGATGTTTCTTTCTGTGTATCAGTCTAGTGTTTGATGGTAAATAGTAGGTTATTACTAACATTTAATAGGTCAGTGTTTTGAGATGTAAGATTAAAAAATAAATTGTGTGTTTTGTACATCAGGTAACACTGGACCTGTTACAGTTTGAGAACGTTGCAGTGCGGAGGGTCCTGAGCACCGAGGAAAGCCTGGTGACCAAACTGGGTGTGACTGAGTTTCCATCCTGCTATCTTTATTATCCTGGAGGCAACTTCACCAGACTAAGAGTGTGAGAATCTTTACAATAAATACTGCATGACAAAGTGCATCACTAAAAAATTAATTTCAAAATGGATAAAGCATATTTTTCTTGTTTTCTAGATTTTTATTATAGATGTACATTGTGTTCCTGTTAGCAGTAGTACTCTTCATTTATCACTTCCTGGAAAACATTTTCACATGCAGCAGCTGGTTATTTGCTCTATCAGCCTTGTACTTGTATCGCATATTTTTCCATTCAGTTGTATAGTTTAAAAAAAAAAAAAAAAAAAAAGTCAGCATTTTTTATAATAATACAGATGAGCTTAAGAAAAAAATAATATTTGAAAGGGCCTACACACTCCTCATCTTTACAGTTTCTCTGACTGGACCTTGTTTCAGGATGTCCTTGAGTTCTCTGACCTTTAGTTTTGATAGTCTAATAAGTGAAAACATCTCAGTGGGCGTGCAGAACTTTGAACTGTACCACAAAAACGTAAAAGGGCAGTATTCCAACTTGTACAACATGTCCTTCATATTGTTTGGCATTGCTCTACTGGAGGGGAATACAAGTGAGTAAATTGAGCACTGCTGCAGACTCCCTGGCAGAGGGTTTTTTTTTTTTTTTGGTCCACTGGCACCCTGCACTTGCCAGTTTAAGAGCGCTTTTAAACTGACCATACTATGTAAACACATAAATGGAGACTGTCAGCTAAAATGTGATGCTAACTATGGGTAAAAGGTAATAAGCACTGTAAGTAAGCTTGATGCATACACAGAAATGTCAGTTTGTCTTTGAGCCACAGAATAGCTACTGCTACAAACCGAGGGAGGAAAAAAAAATATTATTACTGTTGTGATTGTTTCTCAGTTCATCATTATCGACACACAACTGTTCCTTGTCTGAAGTCATCAAATATGAAACAGACGACAAAAAAAAAAAAGAAGCTTAATCTGATTTTTAGTGTTATTAAAATAAACACCTGAAGGAGGCTGGTGTCCTTCCTCCTCATAGGGAACATTTAGCATGAATGGCTAAACTATTCAGCCAGAGAGAAGCATGCAGTAATAGTTTTCTCCCCTGGCCTGTAGTACTTCATGTTTTGCTCAGTTTCGAGACACTGGCTGTCGAAACGTCTGCCATCTCTTGAATATCATGGAACTGGGTCATTGCCCTGCATATATCTCTTACCTGTTTATTTACATTATGCGGGGCAGAGTTACACAAACATCAAGTTTGTTCCCCTTTAGTTGTCATTGTGCCACACGCAACAGCACTGCTCGCTTCCTAAAAGCTTCGTAGTGTTCTCATTATCTGAACGCTATTCATGAGAATACTTTTAAACATCTGGCCTCTTAATGGGATCAGAGCATCAAAATCACTCCATTATTCACTATCATAAAGCAGCGCTGATCATTCCTCACCCTGCAAATTCATCTGCTGTTTATGCCTCTTTGTTTGGCTGTTTCAATAACTTGGCATGCAAAGAGGACTCTTTTTAGTTGACAAATGCAAAAAGGAAATGATTTATTGCCGATTTATTTATTCACCCTCCATCTCTCCCCTTTCCAGCCCCCCTCATCTCCATCACTGTACAGAAGGGAGGTTTTTTAATTTCTTGCATGAAAACAATGCCATTGCTTTTCTGGCTTCACCTGCCAAACAAGCCCCAGCCACACACGGCGACAGATGGCCTCCCATCATCGCTGAATGTCTGATTGATCCTGGGAGAGCAGAGTGAGCCTGTGTTTGTGTGTCTGCGTGTGAGCGTGCGGGGGGCGTCTCACATCCTTCATGCATGTAATGTGTGCTGGTCCCAGGTGAATGCATTCCCTCTCAGCCCACCCTAAAGCCTGCCTGCCTGCTGGCCCTGGGGATTGGTGGATGAATGGCTTTCCCTCCACAGCTGTACACTCCCACACACGCGCAGGTGTAATTGAGTCCCAGGCTGGCGTGAGTGAGCATTGGCCCAGAGTATCCATCCTCCTTATTACCATCCTGTTCAAGTTTTACGATGCTCTCTCACTCTTTCTCTCTCTCTCTCTGTCCGTGACAAGGAGAGAAGGAAAATGAGAGGAGGATGTGAGGGATGGAGGGTGGTGAGCACATTAATGGTTGTGGTTCCAGTTGCAGGGTTATCACATGCCTAAATGATCAGCCATACCTCTCTGTTTTACCTACCCTGGCACCATCTGCCTAGTATTTAAAATGCGTTCCCGTAAGTGTGTAAAATATATGGCCGTGAGAAAATGCAGGTCATAAAACTGGTTTTATGACACTGAACTGCTGAAACAAAAGATTGAAATAAAAATAAATAACTGCCCCCCCCCTCCCCTTTTAGGCTCCCTGCAAAATTGAAGCAGTGCTGTATGTGGTCACAAGTGTGCGGACGCCTTAATCTTACATTCACATGTGGTTGCCATTACAGCTGCTTTTCATTATATTTTGTAATCTAATGATGAACTTCTCAGTGGCCACATCTCTGTGCACTCATGTGCTTTCATATTGAAACTTTCAGACTTTACTTTGGGGCCTGACCCTAACATGCCCGAGTGCACAAAAGTACATTAATGTATTTAAGTGACCCGATGGTCAGTTTCACTTGTGTCTCTCTCTCCATAGTGACATTGAGGCTCGCACCTTCTACTCTTACGCCCTCCAGAGGCTACCGGGGGTGGTGCGGTCAGGGAAGCCTACACCAGTTCCCATAGAACTTCTCACCAACAACACAAAGGATCCCTGGAGACCGTTCAACAAGTATGAGGCACAACACACAAACATCTTTATTGACTCTTTTTGTCTTTATTGCCTTTCTGTGTGTGATTGTTTGCTTTTGCACTCAGGTCCAGGGTGTATATGGCAGACCTGGAGTCAACACTGCACTACTCCCTGCGTATTGAGCTGGCTGTTCACTCTGTTATCAAAGGACAGGCACTGACTTCTCTCAAGACTTACATCTCCGTCTTGGCAAAGGTGTGCAGTTAACACAATATTCAAACACTCAAAGTACAAAAAAATAGCAGATTGTTATTAAAAAACATTTCAGATTCTGGTATCAATTTAGCAATTTGCTCGTCACTGTCTATGGTTAGAATTATTTTGAAGTATACAGACTACTGAAAACTGTTATGATCAGACAAGATGACTTCAGAACCCTTTAAGGACACAACATGAGAAGCATATCTCCAGATAGTGGTTTTAAAAATAAAAATAAAAACCTGCAACAAATGCACTCAAAATGAACTTGCTTTGAGCATGTCAACTCAGAGGATGTTGTCGTTCAAAAATCATGCAGTTACAGCAGGTCACCACTAGGTGGAGATTGAGACAGCAGAATGTTAGTTCACTGCAGATTTTAGTTTCTTTCTGGTGCAGCATTTGGCTTTTGGTTTCCTCTTCATAAAATGTTATTAATTTTGGTTTCCATTGTTTTATTCTGCAGATCTACTAAACAGCAAAGTTCAATGCACTGTTTTTATGCACACTCATAAACTCACACAAATGTGGCAGAAAACAGCCGTGAGTGCCACTGACTAGAACAGAAGTACAAAGACTCATGGGAGTTGTTGAACCTCTTGATGTTGCCTCTCATGGGAATTGAAGTGTGGCTGCCACCCACAGGGTTTAAATGTACACGGGCTGATTACAAGTAAATCTCCCTGGGATACACAAACGCTACCCCTCTGTCTCCTTATGCTCATGCTGTATTCCTATTAGTGCTTTCACACAAGCATTTATTTCACACAAGCATTTCTATAAATATTTGTGACCATGCCAGTCTTTGGAGTGTTTTTTTTTTTTTTTTTAAACACACTTCCCTTTCTTTTTGTTCAATTTTTCATTTTTCTCTATTATCATATGACCCTTTCTCTCCTTTTTTATTTATTTATTTATTGATTCTTCATTAAAGTACTCTTACAAAAATATCCCACGCTCCATTTCAGTGGATAGTTCTACTTTTTACTGTACTTGCTTTGGCTGCATTCTTATACTTCTGTTTGTTACATTCTTCCTGTGTGAAGTGTGCCAGCCAGGCAAACATGTTGTGATGATGAGGCCCGACCTGCTAGCCCTGTCCCTGTTGGCTACGCACCAGGCTGTTTCACTGCCCTAGTCTGCCACCAATCTCTCTGATTATATCTCACTCTCTAGGGAGGCATCATAGAGAGCCATCTCTCTCTTTCTGTTTGTGTGTGTGTGTGTGTGTCTCAGTCAGAGCACTGTGGCCTCCCATTAGCTCCAGTTTGTTTAGTCAATAGCAGCAGGTCCCAGTGGTATTTTTAGCATCCCCCCCAGAATGGAGTAGCAGCCCAGCGGGGCTTTGTGTAGCTGAGGAGGGCGTCATTGTTACAGCTGACTGCCACTTGATGGCCCTTATTGACACTTGACTGAGAGCTCTTGCTACATAGTGAGAATGCTTTAAGCCAGACTGCTTGTTGGGAGTAGTGAATGAAAGGTGAGTTAGTGGTTTGTTACAGTGCAGCCAGCTGGATACTCTTTAGATGAAACAAAGAGTCAAAGTCTTGATTTGTTAATCAAATGACCTCACTTTTCAAACTGTCCTCTCCTCCTGATTACGAAGGCAGAGCGTTTTTAAAAAAGCCAACACCTGAACTCCACGTGTGAGTCATGTGATTAGATTAGAGTGAAAGTGACTCACAATGATTTGACCTTTTAATGTCAGTGTTATTTCACTCTGCTGTCATGCTCCTTAATCATGACTCTTTAATTTCTACTGAACCACACAGTGAGTGGAAAGTGTAGCTGCATTCATGGGCTCACATATGGTATATATGACTGAGTCTACAACTAATGGTTCTTTTCAGTATTGATTAATAAACATATTAATATTAACATATTAATTTTGTGATTCAGTTGATTTTAATAATTTTGTCAAAAAATTGTGAAAAATGACAAGAAAAGCAACACATTAACACCTGAGAAGCTGGAATCTGTGTGTGTGTCGTGTCCTGTGCCTCTTGAGGATACTTTTAATATTCTTTCATGGATTCATCTTTTTGCCATATGCTCAAAAATTACACTCTGTCCAAGAATTTCAAATCCAATTTTTTTTTTTTTTTTTTTTTTTCCCCATGTATCCATAATCATCCCATTATTGCTTCTCCTTGCCACATGTTGTGGATGGCAACCACAACATGTAATTCCCCCCCCCCCCCCCCCCCCCCCCCCCCCCCACCCTTTTTCTTTTTTGCATCCAGTTATAATATTACTAGATTTACTATCTTGTCAGGGTGAAGCCGGATTTATGAATCCTCTACATGTATATGAGGATTAAAAAAGTGGATCTTGGGAAGCATGGGAGCATTACAGCGAGGTTTTTAAGGATTACACCTCTATCCTGCTTTTCTCGAAAGAAGCCCTTCAGCCCAGAGGGGACAAAGGGGCAGGGGAATAAAACAAAGATTAAGAGGAGGGGTTTAGTCTAAAGAAACACAGCCTTCTGCCTTCTCACGCCATGGCTCAGGACATAATGTTCAAAAGTGCCTCTGCTGCCAAGATTGCCTTAGCTTTTCTTAAAATTAGCTGTCCAGATAATTATGAATCATATTACAGATTTAATGAGCATTCCCTCAGAATTTGTCAATTCACTTTGATGTATCGTGTGTGTGTGTTTGCCTTTGTGAAGATGAGGCTGCTATTTTCTGGTTTCCACTCCGGCACGTGTCTGCCGTATATTATTATCAACTGGCTTCACCCCTGGCTTCTACCCCCAGCCTAGCCTGGGCTGGTCTGCCTTGCTGCAGCCAACAGATGCCTCCCTCTCAGGACCCTCACCACTAGTAGCTTGCGGTTTCTCAAGTGCTGCTGATACTAATCGGATCAGGAATGACATATTGCCAGGGTGAATGGGATTGTCATGGCCCAACTGGGATGGGCGCAGGAGGGGTGCAGGGTGGAAGGAGGCGAAGTGTTTGTGCACGTTTTCTCGAGATACAGCGGACAGATACAGATGGAGATTTGAGCAGAGAGATGTAGAGATCATAAAAAGTAGTAGCAAAAGAAAATCAATAATCAGCAGGGATCCCTCATTCAGAATTTCATCCACAAATGAATCATTTTAATGGTCCTGTCAGCTGAAATTTTTTTTATTTTGTTAATATATTAGCAGTATAATTTCTCTTGATGTTGGTCTAGTATTGCTGATAATATTTATGAAGTGAAAAAGAAATGAGACACACATGCGCACGCACACACACAAATGATGTTTCAGTGTAACATTATTTTTTTATTTTTTTTTAGTCTTTAACAAAAATCTGTTAAATGATTCAGTGTTGCTCAAAAAGAATGAAATGCTGTGCAGCACAGAATTCATCACCATATAACGGAAATATTTCTAACATGACCTTGAAATGGCTTCTGACAACAGTAACACATTTTTAGCAGTGACCGATTGTGGACCATCCAAGGCCCGGCAGACATGAAGGATGAAGCCTTATTTAGATCAATCTGAGCAAAGTGAAAGACTTTGAATGTCTGATATCTGAGTTGTTTTTTTTTTTTTTTTAAATATACAGACAAAAATAACTTCTTTTTTTTTTTTTTCTTTCTTTTCTTTTCAATTATTTACCAAACCCAGAAAGCTGCTTAGTGATGCTGACTTTAAGTCCATTAGTGGAAAACATCTGCGTTTTCTCCTGGTTAAATTCATATGCCTGCTTAATGAGCTTTTCCAACCAGTTGGCGTTCAGATCCCGGATCCACACCTAAACCTATTGTCGCTTTGCCACCAGTGAGCAGCAAACGTCACAAGCCTTTGTTCCTCTTTACATCCCAACTCTGTGTGTGTGTGTGTGTGTGTGTGTGTGGGGGGGGGGGGGTCTTATGTATAGTACCAGGAGAGCTAGACCAATCAAAGCTGTCAGGCCCCAGGAAAATGTGGCTTTCATCTCATTTATTCATTTATAATTATGTGCTTATTTATAAAAGATGACGGCTCCTTTCATCATTATGACATGATTTTAAATTATCAGTTTGTAAAATTACCAAAGCTGGAGATGAAGAGTTCCCTTAACCCTAAGTAACTCTACCTCTCAAACACACAGAATCTTAACAACTTTATTTATTTTTTCAGCAGAAAAACCCTCTGGATTACAAGGTTTAACTTTGTCACACCTATCTGTTAATGGATATAAAAAATACAGAGTGTAGTGTGCTTAGCGTTATGAGTGCTTCACTGCAGGAAGGAGGCACATGGAACAGGACTCTTAGCATTGAACAAGGAGATTTAAGCAAATGACAGCGGGTCTGGTAACGTGGTCAGGGTATAACACAGGCATGTATGCAGGAGTGTTTGTATGCCGTTATCAGTGGACCAAACGTTCTCCCCTCCCTCGTGTTTCATCCAGGGGCCCAGTGCATTAAGAAAAATGGTGGCCGTGGTTATTTTCCTCGTCAGAGTTTTGGAAAAAAGCTTGATCCTCTTGCTGTGTCTGTTTCTCAGAAACAAGACCATTATCATAACCTATTCCACAGAGAGGCTTACTGTGAGAATAGGACGCACATTAAGCCAGAGTTTATTAAAGTGGTCTTCTCTTTCTGACAGTCAGAAAGCCCCAGATCTCAGCTGTTCCTATTGTCAGTATCGCGCATGTAAAGACATGTTTGTCTGTGTCTGTCTTAAGGCTGTCATCACTGGTCTCAGACACCCATCAGCTGGATTTCCTCTTCCTCTTCTTGTGCCTACTTTGCTAGTTACAGTGTCATGTTTCTTTACAGCTGTGGTTGTTGCCAAGGTGAGGGAAGGAGTCAATGTAAAACAGGAGAAATCCAGAGTAGGGAACACCTGAGTGGTTGTTAGTGGCTTAGGAAATTGATCTTAATGAATGAAGAGACTTAAGCCGGGCTTTTGTCACATTTACTGAAATTCTTTAAAGGTGCTGAGCAGGAAAAAACCTTAAACCACAACTTTTGTAAAGTATATGAAATATTAGGGGAAAAAAATGATGAAGTTGATTTTATGTTTTCCCCAGGTAAAGACCTGTACAAAAGGTTTTCACAAAACCTTAAGACCAATGTTGGCACATGGAATAATATAATCCTAAAAATAAGCTTTGTTTCTATAGCAACTTTCTAAACCAAAACCAAAGTTATGGGGTGATTCTCAGAATTTGCAAAATAGTATCATTAAAAATGTTACAAAATGCATGGAATGGGGGAAAAAATGCAAATAAAAATTAAAGATCTAAACATATTATAGAAAACTTTTTTTTTTTTTTTTTTTTTTTAAGTCAACTGATTGTTTTGATCTAAAAATAAGTGGAAGTTACAGTGTTGGGGCTAAAACCATGACTGCATAGTCCTCCTCTGTTTTAAGTCTGGGCTGTGGAACAAAACTGTAATCGATTCTCAGATCTAAAAGATCTGGGGCAGTACAGTGTGTTAGAAGTTAGAAAGTGGAGCCATGTACTCATTTAAAAGTGATAAGTAAAGAAACTTAAGCCAGGCTTAGTAAAATCTTAAATTGGAATCTGAAGCGAATCGGAAGCCAGTGTAATTTTGCAAGGACTGGGGTGATGTATTTGCTGCGGGAGTGTTGATGGTGTGTGTTTTTTTTTTTTTTTTTTTTTTTTTTTTTTTGCATCAGCTAGATCATTTAGGCATGCATACAGTGCATGCCAATAATCATAATAATTGGGAGGAAATCAGGCTGTGGATAAGATATTTGCTTATAATTGAACTGAGGTGTTGATTGAAATGCCAGGTTTCTAGGAGACTGCTTTGGATCGTTTTAGTTGTCCAAGGTGGAAGTGACACTGTTAGAAATCTCTTCAGGTCCAATAACAAGGACTTAAGTTCTATTGGAGTTCAGTTGAATGTTGGCACCAAATGAATAAAACTGAATTCAATGGAACAGATAAAAACGGGACATGATCCATTTAAAACTTGGTTTTATGGCACTAGTTTTAGTTTCATGTTTAGGCCATGACATGAATTCAATCACTTGTATAAACTTTCTGTATGATATTGGAAGTGGATAACACTGTACAGCATTTTAATTTCAGTTGGACTCATTATTGAGTAAATGTAATCAATGCTGCAGTCTAATAATATAAATGTAATTAAAATGAGTGACATGCATGAGATTTCTGGTTCTCAGACTATGCATGACAGCAAAAATGATGTCAGTTATTCCAGTAATGAATCAACCGACTCAAACCTGCAACCTGCTTTTCTTATTGTTTTGTTTTGATTTTTATCCTCTGTGTTCGAGTCTATTTTACAAAAATAAATGGAAGGTTTTTGCTCAACGTTTGCTTCTGCTGTGCTTTCCTCTTCTGTGTGCAGTACTTCCCAGGCCGTCCTGTGGTGATGAACTTGCTGCAGTCTTTAAACTCCTGGCTACAGAACCAGACTGCAGATCAGATTTCCTATGAGGAGTTTAAAGAAATACTGGAAAACTCAGCACAGGTAAGCCCAGACAAGGACAAATATAGCTTTGACATTGTATGCCTTTGTTGAAATGAATTTGGCGCATATAAATTAATTTTTGTAGTTAACTTTGTGTGTCCCCAATCTGTGGCATTCATTGGTTTCAGAAATGGCTTGTCAGATAGATACTACATTTAGAGAGTACATAAGTACATAAATGCAAATTGAGGATGGGAGCATATATTTGTAAGCCAAAGCAGTAAAGGAAAAGAAAGAAAGAAAGGAAGGGAGAGGAGGGAGTACCAGACGGATGAGCAGCTGCAGGGAGAGCAGAGGGCAGGTCATCACAAAATACACCCAGACTGATGTCAGAATGTCTGTCTGGGAGTCGCCTTGTCATTCTGCTGAGCCACAAGGTCACTCGTCAGCCTGGACACTTAATCAGTTCAAATCCACCTCAGAGGCACCACAATAATCTGTCAAAGAAATGTCAAAATGTGTATGTTTTATTTATTTATTTTACTTCTTAAAAACAAACAAACAAACAAAAAAACTTGTGTACAAGTTGAGGTGGAAAATATTCCTAAGGATAAACATCCAGGTGTTTCAGTATCTACTATGCCTTTGTCACTGTGCCAGCACATACAGCTGGAAATCTATGTGCTATTGTCTTTGGAATGAAGCCTGCATGCCTCCAGTGTGCAGCTGCTCACAAATTGAAAGAGTCACTTACTTACATCATTAGCTTTTAGCAGGCAAATCAATGGATCAATGAATCAATGGTAAGGTATGAATAGACTCCACCTCAGAGGAAATGGACTCTGTGCACACACGCGTGCATGCCAAATCTTTACTATTGACATGTGAGTAACCCTGTCAATCAAGCTGGCAATGGCAATGCAGTCCAATGAGTGAAACGACTTTATGTCAGAGAAAATATGTTGTTGAATTCAACTGTGGCTCATGGTCGGAGATCTGGATAGCTTCTGTTCATTAGTCGAGGGCTGAACCATTAACCTGAGATTGACTTCTCATTGATCAGGAAACTACATGGAACAGCTTTCATTAAGTTGAACAGATCTGGAGATACTGGAGAGATGCTTTACTCTTTAGAGGACCCTTTTCGAATTTTGTCTTTAAAGGAGAAGCCTGGTGCTAATTTCTAGCTTCTCTGCTCTGAGTATAACTCTGAACCCTCAGAACCCTCATTTTATGCTACCTCATAAAATGGTTCAAAATGTATAGTTTCATTTTGGGGAAAAATATAAATCAAAGACATTTCCACAATTTTAAGTAATGCATTTGTTCAGGGCTGCAGATTCAGATCTATCCAGAGCAGAATGTGCTTCGTGTAGCTCAGGGTTTGTGCAAAGTTGCAGCAGATCTGATGTTGATTGCAATGAAAGACATCAGGATGTAGGTTTATAACCAATTAACACTAACTTTATTTCATGCATTTTTTTAACACTGTAGAAACGAAAATGGGATTTCCCTTTTTTTTTTTTTTTTTTTTTAAGGTTTCTCTTTGTTTACAGTCTTTGTTCCTTACTTGATATTTATCTGTATTTTTTTTTTTGTTTGTTTGTTTTTTGTTTTATTTTTCCTTCTGTTTTATTTCTCTTTAGTCTCCAAATACTGCGCTGCCACATGATGTGAGGTGGGTGGGCTGTCAGGGTTCACAACCCCAATTCAGACGTTATCCCTGTGGGGTGTGGACTCTCTTCCATGTTCTCACTGTCCAAGCTGACCGTCGAGGCTCAGGTAGGCACAGGTTGCTGCTGTGAATTAAAAGGTCAACGAGAGGTCAAAAATGCAGGAGTAGTCTAAGGATGAGAGAGCTCAACAAATGAACACTGGAATGTTTGGCCATTTATTTCTTTCCCTTCAGTGACCTGATTTAACATCTGACAGAGAAAAGATTGATTATACTCATGCACACATAAATGTGATTTTTATTTTTATTTCCTCTACTTTATATTGTCATTTTGTAACAGTTAAAATTGAGCCTAATTTGTGTAAAAAAAAAGGGATTATTTTAGATTAGTGGAATGTGAGTGGTTAATTTTAAAAACCGAACAACAACAACAAAAAAAAAAACAGGCAGATGACCAGAGGCTCTGCTCCTGGCAGGGATGTTAATCTCCCCTCCACACACACACACAGACACATGCATGCTCATATACATCCACACGGAGGTTAATCCCAAGGTTTACAGACCATTATGTGACCTGCAGATGGACTGGCCAGAAATGGTGTCCATCTGGCCCACCACAGACCACCAGCTTAATGGGTGCATCCACACGTAGTGAACGGTTCTGGCTATAAGGAAAAAACATAATTTATTCATACCTGCATACAGTATTAAAGGTGCGAAAACTATCTACCACAGGGCTGACATTATTTTCATAAAGGACACAAAGCTCCTGTGCATGCTCTCACCGGCTGAATGGTGTGCACATCTAAAGGTTCTGCTAAGCTGAGAACAAAAGCAAATGGCTAAAGGAAAATATGTTAGCGGACTGTTGTGGTCCTGAGACAACAGCCGGGCCACCATTCACATAGAGCGTTAACAGCATTTAATCTCCAGATTGCATTATCCCATTCATCTCAATATGGGGGTTAACCCAGCTCTCTGAGTCCCATGTAACTGTGGGAATCCAGAGAGTTGTGAATATTCACTGCCATTGGCAAACCTTCAGGAGGTGCACGCTCAGGTGCATTTTTGTGCAGTTGTGACCACATTTATAAGAGCCGGAGATTTATATTGGGGGAAATAAATGATTTATAAATGTTACAATAAAGTTGTCTCTAAATTTACTTTAAAAAGGTGCTGAATATTGGGCTCAAAATATCTAAACAGTTTGAACTCATGTGCTTTTTATCTTCAGATCCTCTGGAGGTTCTGCGTGCGATGAGAAGCTACGTACAAAACTTCTTTGGCTGCAGGTCATGTGCTGAACACTTCGAGAACATGGCAAGCGAAAGTCTGGAGGAGGTAACCTCGCTGCCTTTAGCAGTCCAGTGGTTGTGGTCCAGACACAATGTGGTCAACAACAGACTGGCAGTAGGTGTTGGTTCAAGCATCTGTAACTACTTTGTGGAGTCTCTTTGGAAACTAGGAATGGATCTTATTTCCCCTGTTCCAGTTACAGCTCATATGCTTCTCTTTAAAGCTATGCTAATTGTCTGTTTTGGCCTTTGTCATGTGACTTGCGTCTGCTTTGAAACAAGCTGTCTTGGTGGCATACAATAACAATAAGGCTTTAGATCAAATTCCTGAGAATTGTCACACCAATGTGAGCATAGTTTAGCAAATATTACACAAACAAACAGGTTTTCCATCACATAAACTTAATGTCATAGTGTTTAAAACCGGTGAGGTCATAGTTTGACTGAATGATCGCGTCAGTCATTTCTCATGCAACCCAAAATCAGAGTTTCTTTGCTGAAATATAGGCATCTGCTATTTTTATGTATTTTATAGTGATGAGATGAAATGTTCTTGGCATTGAAGTGGTTTGTCTGCCAAACGAGCAAATTTAAGATGTCGCCTTTGTTTCTGGGAAATTATGTGCCATTTTTCACCATTTTTCAATAACGGGTTAATCAATGATTAAAAATAAATTGTTTGCTGCAGCCCCCATGATAATGTACATTCGATCAAAGTAAGTCACTTTTACACTTTAGTTTACTAATCCACTGGTACCCCCTGTCCTTCCCACTTTTCTCATTACACACTTCTTTCTTTTTTACTCTCTGCTGTGTCCACCCATCCAGACCAATGGGATCATGACTATTGCCTTCCTCAGTTTTTTTGGGGGGGGGGTCGATCCAGCTTCCTCCTGTGGTCACTTAGTCCTCCTAATACGACTAAAAGAGGCTGAGGGGAGGAAGGATGCATCCTCAGATCAGACACCAGCTGTCACCACGTCTTAGTCCTCAAAGTATCATCTGCTTCTGCCTCACCCTTTTTCTCCTGACACCCCCGTCTTCCATTCTTTGATTCTCTCACACCCCAGTGTACCCCCACTGTTGCCTGAACACTCATTGAACATTTCTTATTCATCTGTCCTGACTTGTGTTCTCAAATTTATTTATTTTTTTTTCCCACTTTTGTCCTCTGGGAATCTTTTTTTTTTTTTTTTGCCATCTCATTGCTTTTAATTTGTTTAATCTGGTAATAACTTATTGTTGTGTATATACACACACAAAAATCCAGATCTAATTTTGAATCATAACTTTCTCTGTATTTCTAGTTTTACCTGTCATTCTTAGTCCAGACTTCTGAATGTAATTTCTTTCCACTCTGCTCTGTCAGCATGTTGCTGTTTGCACATCATGCATGAGTGCTAAACAGCTCCTGAGTGTCCCTCCTCCCTTCTGTTTTCATATGACTTTATTAGGCACAGGTCTGTCATTAACAGCCTACTTTGTTAAATCACTATCTATTGTTTGTGTTTTGTTGACTGCCCCCTCTTCTATCTAAGGGACAGCTTGTGTCCTGAACAGCAGGGGCCAGAAGGACACCCATCCCTGCAGCTCCCCAGACAGTTAAACACTATCCAACCTCCCCCTTCATGCATCCGTCTTTTTTCTATTCGTGTAGCTGTCTTATCTTTCCACTCGCCATCCCCTGGGACTCATATCCTCTGCTTGACAAGTAATAGTGCAGCATCCTCACAGGATGGGTCCCTCAGGAGCCAGCCTGCTTTGCGTACATACATACAATTCCCAAGGTAATGTGTGACAGCAGGTGGCGAACACCCTGACGCAAGCCACGCACGCTTCCTCTTATATTTTTTTTTTTTTTCCTCTGTGTGGGTCAAGTTGTCGCGTGTGGCAGGAGGCACTGCTCGTGCTGGAGTGTGAATGCGGCGGGAGGGTCCACAGAGGTTAACTTGGGCAAATCAGAAAGGGGGGAGCGAGGGAGGAGCTGAGGGTTTGGCAGTGTTTGCTGCAGTGAGTGACGGCGTCTCCCTGAGGAAAGCACGCTCCATCCACTCAACCCCTCCTCTCCCCTTTGCCTAAAGTGGAGCTCTTTAGCAGGCCTCTCCGCCCCTCCTTTCAGAAGCAGCCATGCATGAAAGAGCAGCTATTTGTAAAGCAGCCCAACAATTAATTTAGCTGGCAACAAAGAGGCCCCAGGGCCCTTGGCCTTCTTGCACTGGCAGAATTAAGACTGGTGGCAGCTCAGCCCTGTTGCTGCTTGTCAACAGCTGAGACTGATTCACATTTCTACAGATGGAATAGCATTGCTGCAGCAGGCCCAGCTGCCTCCTGGACCGTGTGCTTCATGCTGTGGGGTTTTTTTGGCTGTGGATGATTCCCCTAAAATGTTATCATGTATTGTGTAATATTTTTAATAATATAAAATGATGAAAACAAATAATACATTGAAGCTTTTTTTCCCCTTTTATTTACTCTCAGCTATATACAATCACTATTGATTCTGTTTGGCAGTATACTTTCTTTTTGTTGTCAAAACCGCATATCATTACTTTTAGTTCAAGGAGAGCCAGACACGAGAGCTCAACTAAATGCCTTTTATTTGAAATTCATTCATTTATACTATTTGCATACTACTGAGGTTTAAATATACCCCTCTACTGAGGGTAATATAACCCTTTAAACAAAATCACTGACACTTCCAAACCTGACTTTGGTTTGGAAGTGTCATCTTTAGGACTAGCTGGTGCATTTCAGCCATGCATGTCACATCAGAATTGGGGTGTTGTGCGCATGCAAGGAATTTATCACCTCTCAGAAAATGTAAATATAACACAAACACACAGGATGACAGTTAGGCTAAACAGTATAAACTAGCTTAAGCATGCAGCTATCACAAACATATGAGCTTCTGATAAATGCCATGTTAAACATTTTAAGAAACATTTTTCTGCAAAAGTATATTTGTACAATAACATCTTTCCATTAAATGCGACAATTTCATAATAAAAGGATTGACTGTGTAAGGACTTTGCAAAATGAAATGGTCTCAAAGTTATATAAAGACCATGTTAAATGAGAATGAATCTGGCTAGATGTTCAATGTTTCACTTCCTGCAGACACATTGCAATCAAAGCAAAAAATAGTGTTTATTACCCAACCCTCGTAGGAATTCTGACATACAATAAACAATCCAAATCCCTAAATTAGTTTTTGTCTGATTTATCTAAATTAGCATGAAATGCAGCTCTGACGGCGCGGTTTGGTGTGGTTGATCCTCACGTGCAGGTTTATTGCTGAGGAAGCTAGTTTGACGTGCTGAACAATACATATTTATACCTGATGAATATGTATGCCTGGCAGTGATGACATCCCAGTGACAGGCCATTGTGGCAATCTCAATATGGCTGGTATGGCTAAAGTCACCCTGGCTGCAAACGTGGCAAGCTGATTAGACTAAGGAAGGAGATGCAAGGCATATTGGATGTGTGTGCGTGTGTCCCCTCACCTGCTGAAATGTTTAAAAGCCCCCCCACCCCTGCGCACGCACGCACACACACACAGCCACCCATTCAGGACACAGTAAAATTGATGTATCCTTTATGTAAAGTACTGTATGCAGAGTACAAACACACATGCATATGACTGAGATTAATCTTGAGCGGTGGAGAGAAGAGGGGAGTAGAGGAGGTGGTGGTGGAGGTGGATGTAAATTGACAGTGCTGTAAAGTGACAGACCTGCTGCTGTGCCTTTTTTTTTTTTTCTTTTTCTTTCCCTTCTCCAGCACAAGCCAACACACACGATCAGACACACAATGGCCTGTTGGTGACAACAAGCAATTCATTACTAGATGCTGCCCTGTGTGTGCGCATCTGTATTCTGCCAGTATGTTTGCAAGCATACAAAGGCCGAGTGATGTGTGAGTGAGCGGCATTGGTGGGCAGCGGCTACATAAAAGAAAACATGTTAAAGGAGAGAGTTTCTAATTCATTAGAAGGGCAGCTCCCCGCTGAGGTTTCGTTTGCTCTCATGTTCAATTTGGAGATTGGACTTTGCTTTCAAAGGGGTGTAAAGGGACAAGACAGGTGGTTCAGAGCACCAAGGTCTGCTGCCTGAAAGCAGGGTTTGCATGTATATGTGTGTGGGTGGGTGGGTGCATGTGTGCGTGTATGAGTGGGGAAGCTGTCCACTTTGGCCACATCTATTATCTCACCATCCCTCCCACTGGGACATCCCAGAAGCCCATTGATCATTGTTAGACCCTGTCATATGAGCACACACACAAGTGCACACAAAAATATCAATCCATAGATTACATGCACACAAACCCAGACAGATGATTTACATATACACTCTTAAATGCATACATACACATATGCATATAGGCACTTAGTTTTTACGAGCACTGTGACAAGATCAAATGGGTTCAGTGCAGATTGCATCCAGTCCTCAAAGCACTTACATCCTGCTGTCAGTGTGCACTGACAAGAGAATAAAAAAACAATAGAAGAAGCAGCTGACTGTTATAGACAGTATTTGAGTTTGTTAGCACGACTCTGAAGTTTTAGTAGTAAAGGAAACCGTTTAGTCTGAATATTAAAGAGTGATATTGAGTTACATGTTAAAACTCTGGATTCAGCAAATACACTTTAAAAATGTCAGCAGTTGTGAATATAAGTGCTTTTTACTTCTGAAAAATATAGTCTCACATGCCTATAGAAGGAAGATCTGATTAATTCTGAGGCTCTGACAATACAGTGGAGTGATGATCGGTCCTTATTTCCCATCCATTGTCGCATGCGTGATATTCTCTCAGTACCGATGTGCTTAAGGCTCCACTGTGCAGTCTGCTCACCCTGTTTCTTTTGCAGGTGCATTGAGTGAAGACCCTCACTTTCCAAAGATCCAGTGGCCTTCACCTAAAATGTGTTCAGCCTGTCATACAGTAAAGGACAACGGGGAGCACAAATGGAACCTGATAGCGGTTTCCCACTTCCTGTTGTTCTACTTCTCCTCTGACAGAATCCTCACAGGTACAGTTCGACATAGTTTTTCTGAAAACATTATAGCTAAGAATTTCAAGAACTTCACCAAACTCTCAAACTAGACTGGTCCAAAAAAAAAAGAAAATACTATTACAGCAATTTCATAGGGCAGTTTGCTTTACATGTAGGTAACATGATTCAGGTGTTGTTTAGTGTAACAGTTAGAATACCAGAAGTTAGAATACCAGAAGAGTTGTATAGATATGTAGTTTTTGATTATCAAGTTAACTTGCAGTTAATCTCTCACTGCCAAATCTTAAGATTTATAAATCATACTGAATTTCTAAGTGCAAACTAGTAATTATGGACCATTAAAGAGCTTTTAAAATAAAATAAGGTCAAATGTTTGTTCACATGGGCTGACGAGAACTAGCATCTGGTTCTAGATTATAGTTATGATTTTAAGAAAAAAATAAAACATGTGTTGGTTTCATCTTCCAATCAGACTACCTGGAAAGTGAAAGCCAGATTCTAGAAAAACAGAGGGAGAAATATGCCAGCCTGCAGATACCTCAAACAGCTGAGAGACATCCACAGAGAAGAGCCAGAGAGGCCTTGGACTCTATAAAGAATCCTCTGGCATCACAACCCACTGCGCAAGAAGAGGAAGATGATGAGGTGGAGGAAGAGGAAGAAGAAGCACAGGATGAAGCAGCGCCAGAGGAAGAAGAGGATGCTGGAGAGGGAGGACTAGCTGCGGCAGGCGAGATGGTGGGTAGATCATCGGAGCCAACACCGTGGGCTAAGCCTGAAATGGAGGTGGGTCGTGGCCGCTGGCAGGCCCGCAAGAAACCGAGCATTGTGGGACTGAGGAAAGACCCACGGGAGGACATTGTTGATCTCGACTCATTTGTCAACCAGCACTACAAGGCCAAGGCACTGCGAGTGGCTGCCTCCAGCCGAGTTAAACAACGCAGCCTGCAAAGAAAGGAAGAGCAGGAGTCCGGGCCTGTGTTTGGGCTCGGCATGGAGCTGGACGCAGGGTTAGGGATGGTGGGCCTGGAACCAGCGGATGCAGGCTTTCAGCTGGATTTCGTGCAGCAGAGGAAGCGGCTGCAGAAGCGAGACCTGGCGGGCCAGTACTTTGATGGGGAGGCTGAGCTGAGCCACAGGGGACGCTTGATGTCCATGTTAAGCGTCGGGTTCTCAAAAGTGGACATCAGCCTGTGTGTCTTTCTTTATTTTCTGTCCTCCCTGTGTCTTCTAGCCATGTACCTTTTCTTCAAAAACACCTCAGATTACGGCGTGCTAAAATTGCCCTGCCCTGAGCCAAAATGTATGCTAATTTCACTCGAGTCATAGCAAAGATTAACATTCATGAAGTTAATGTCAGCTAAATTTGAGCACACCGTACAGAAATGAAGAATGCTGCCTTCCAGTGCTGTCCACTTTACTGTTACCTGCAGCCAGAGTAGGCAATGGTATGTTTTACTTTGAATTTCAGCAATATTTTCTGTCCCACCAGAGAGGAGGAGAAGGGAAAATTAGCAGATATCTTTCAACTTTTTTTTTTTTTTTTTTTTTTTTTTTTTAAATCAGGACAGTTATGACTTTGTTCCATGCAGCCTTTAGGGAATTTGAGGCAGCATCTTGACTGTGGAAAATATGTGCGTGTAGATGTATATTTACATTTGTTAAGGACAATAAGTTGTGCTCCTGAATATATTTGACCACTTTAAACTCCAATATGACCTGAAATGTTTTCTTTACTCTGTGTGATTTATATATACAGTGCTTCACAAATTTATTAGACCACCTGTCACTTAAAAACAAGAAAATACAAATATTTTAGAAATCTGTCAAATATATTTTAAAACTAAAAAATTATATTGTTAGTTATTAGACAAATAACAAACTGAATTCACATTTTTCTGCCCAAATTTGAGCCGGCACACTGGACTTCTCTGAGAAGACAGAAATGAATCAAACATAACATTCAACCATTAAAACAAAATTTTCTCTTCAGGAATGAAAGTAAATGACTCAAAAGAATGTTTACTTTTATTGTTTTCAAAAAAAAAAAAAAAAAATTTCACCACAGTTAACAGCAATTATATATTAGCTTTAAAAATATCACTTAAAGAGCTTGCGCATACTGCTGGATTAACCATTACAGAAACATACAATTTTGGTAATTACCAGTACTGTTAATTTGGGGCAGCTGTGGCATAAACCTTATAATGGGTGGCCTAATAAATTTAAGCCATGTGTTTTTTGTGGGTTTTTTTTTTTTTTGTATTTTTTAATCCTGCTAACTTTTCTTTTTCTTTTGGTAGTAAGTAGATTTTAAACTTGCTGCCTTTGTTGCTGTTTTCTGTCAGATTCCCTCTTTAATATTATTGTGTGGGTGAAAACTTTGGTTACACACTTTTTTTTTTCTTTTTTTTTTTCTTTTTTTTTTAATCACAGAATTTTAATTTCAGTCACAAGTTTATGTATGTAAACATGTTAGTGGTTCAATCATTTGAACTTTAAGTGATTCAGAACAGTTGTGTTGAATCTTAAATTATTGCTTAATGCTGTGAGTCAACCAGAGAGAAGCCGATGAGCTGTGTTAGTCCACATTACACTTGAGCTTGACATAATGTCTTTGAATATTACATCACACTGCTGAGTCCACATAATAGCTACTCTGGTTCTTGAAGTATTGTGGAGTGAGGAATATGTTCACACTGGACAAGGATTTAGAATAAGCAGGATTTGTTTTTTGTTTTGTTTTGGTTTTTTTTTTTTTTGCTTGGGTCCATGAAGAGCTGCTCTTCAACATTTCCATTTGCTTCTGTCTGAATCAATAAAATTATTTTTGATAAGGATTTTTTTTGTGTGTGTGTGTGTTTCCTTATTCTGAACAGTGGCAAGATGGGTCATGTTAAAGGTGACCATAAATACCATCTGTGTCATCTTAGACATGAATATGTTTTCTGAACCTCACAGCACCGTTTTCATTGCAGGTTTGGGAATAACAAGATCCTGTTATTCTTGGTCAAAACAAAAACAATCAGGACGAGTCAAGAACAAAAAGGGTGTTACATGTAGAAATGGGGGTTAAACCATCCAAGGTTGAAGGAAAAAGCCTGTTGCCATCTGCTGTGCAGCGCAAGCTAAATCCTAACAATTTCATTGGGATTATAGCAAGTGAGTAATCCAGCTTTCCTTTAGGACTAGAGAAGAGAGATTACCCTTGAGGATTAGCTCCCTGCAGATAATAAACTTTATTAAAATGCAATCGGCTTTCATGGGGCTTCTTCCATCCTCTCACACACATTTGGAGGTGGGCTCTGCTGGGGAAGGGCAACAGTGGACCCTAAGGGGTGGTAACGGGATGAGATGAGAGGCGGATGAAAGGAGTACTGTGTGAGGGGATAAATGGATGGATGGATGGATGGATGGATGGATGGATGAAGGACAAGGGTTTGAAGATGATGGTCAGCTGAAGGACAACCGAAGCTTGATCTTGAGCTTTGAGTTTCCTGGAACACTGGCTTGAATTCCCTTGACTCCTGCCCCTTACCTTCTGACCTGTTACCAACACATGCATGGATACACCCTCTGATCTTATCCTATACCCACTCCATCCCTTTATCCAAACCACGTGTTCAGCCTTTACAGTATGACAGGTTTTGATGGTTATATAGTTGAGTTAAGGCAGTCAATTACACACACACACACACACACACACACACACACAATATAGGCTGATTAATAGCCCCACATTAAAGCAGAGGAGCATCACAGCTGAGCAGCTGTGGTTGTGACTTAATCAAACTCTCAGGTACTTTCAATTAGATCCTCAATGATGCATTACGATTGCCCAGAATGTATTGAAAAGAGCTGTTTGTCACAAGAAAACTTCTATAAGTTATTTATTTATGTCTTTCATCCATTATATCATGACAATTTTTTAATTTATTGAGTGAAATGTATTTTTAGAAAACCATCAGAGTGAAGGAGGAATTTTCTATCCTTCAAATTTTGCACATTAACTTTTGTGAAAAGCTTGGAAACATTTTTTTTTCTTAAGCACTTTTCTCCCACACATCTGATCAGTTAATCTGTTTAAATGTCTACCTGTGTTTGTTAGAGGATTGGAGTCAGCGATGCTCTGTGCTGCTCGCTCTACAGAAGCCCTTTATCAGGTGTGTTGAGCCTCAATGAGCTGCAAGTGTTAATGCTGGTTCAGACTAATGATGGTTAATGAGGAAGTTGGCAGCAGTGTAATATCTGTCTGCAGCTTTGCCAAGGCTGAGGTGAGCAGTTCACACTGAGGACAGAGGCTTCCAATCTAAATCAGGACACATTCAGAGCTGTTTGTGCTCTTTACGCTATTTAATCAAGTTCACATACACCACAAAATGTCAATTATGCAATAGTATGAAAATAGTTAGCGGGTTATAAGTGAAACTTGAGGCGTTTAGACAAAATGATTGACTAATTAAAGGAAAACTCACTAAAAGTGTGTTGAGCTGCTGCTCTGCCCTCACAACTTGTGTAGGTGCTTATGCATGAAGGTAAACACAATCTAGACTGTTACTCTAACTGAATAAACTAAGTCACACATTAACAACCATCAAACAGCTTTGGTGAAAAGAGCACCTACAGATATGACTCCACAAGGGATTTAAGAGATAAGTATAAAAGATATGTTTGCCTCGATTTAGCTGACATTAACTTAATCTGGCAAAATAAGAGTTATTCCTTGCTTCTTATCACTGTGAGCCTGTCATGCCTCCAGCAAACACTCCAGAAGGTGACCATAACATAATTTTATCACTTTGTGGAAATTAAACAAGTTACACTATATTGAGACCCCACCCACTGAATTTTGTCCTCTGCATTCGGACATTACATTTTCATGCACATCTTACGAGTTTTTAAGAAACTCAATGAAATCCTGTTCTACTCTAAAGAGGACATCCTGGGCTTGCTGGGGATATGTCATGTGACAGGCTGGCATGTTGGGAACTTTATTTTGTTCTCAATCCAAAATGGCTGGCATTGCAGGAAGCACATTTTATGAAAATTATGTCAAATGTTGTTGGGTTTTTTTGTTGTTGTTTTCTTCATGGTTAACATACGTGAGTTTGTAAAAGTTTCAGGAACAGTATTTTCCATTTTAAAAGCAGTAAAATAATTTTTGTTTTAAAATAACATCAGGACCATCTTTATGTACTTTGATGCCTAATCCTTGTAAGCAACAGGACTGAGGCAGAGAGAATTCTGTACAAGATGGTGCAAAAGTACAAGATTTTGCACCATCTACTAGGGCTGGCTTCTTGTACTGCAGGGGACTGTTTGCCTCCTGGCTCCCAACTTTGTGGGAACAGTTTGGGGATGGCCCCTTCCTTTTCCAATATGACTGCATAAACATGACACCATCAATAACGGCATGGTTTATGTGGAAGAACTTGACTGGCCTGCACAGAGGTCTGACCTCAACCTGACAGAACACCTTTGAGATGAATTAGAGTGGAGACTGTGAGCCAGGGCTTCTCATCTGGGGGGGGGGGGGGGTTGCTACACTTTCATATAAAGCTATACACAGGTGGCTTCATATTTAATTTCATATTTTCATATTTGATGGACACACGTGACAGTAGTTTGGTCTCTTAAGTGAATTACTCTTGACCGTTATACTATTTTTTGCCCATTTATTCCTACCTTCATAAAACTACTGTCCTTAAGTTTCATATTTATAAGGATTACAAACACTGAATAGAGCAGCCCACATTAAAACAAGGTTTAAAAAAATCATTCCATTTGCATTCAGACTGCAAGGAAAGATAAAATCCCTGAACTGAATCATCTGACATTTTCAGATGTCCACCCACATCTGAAAACATTGTTAGAAATTCAAGTTGCCTATTTTACTATTACAGTCTGTTCTTGTTTTCAATGTCAAAGACAGGAAATGCTTATAAAAGCAAACATGACTGCATGAACAGCCACTAAGACAGTTCTGTCATAGCCTAGCTTTGCCTGCATACCTCAGTAAAACTGTTTAAAAAGTAATGCCCCCCCCCCCCCCCCCCCCCCAAAGTAGCCTGATTACTTTCTTCCAAAGTTTTTCATGTGTGTTGTCAAAAACTGATGTTTTGAACTGAGATGGTGTTGTGTTATAAAACCACTGACTGAAGGGTAAAAACCTCACCTTCTTGCCCTGTTGCTGTCTTCCATAAATTAGACAATGCAGAGTTTTATAGTCACTCGTCTCCTGTATGCTCTCTGCCTCAATGTTTATTACCCCTCCGGTATTGATATTAAAATGCAGGAGCCGCTTGATGCATTTTTCTGTCATCTCTCTTTCTGACTTTAATAATACTATAAAGCTTCCTGCTGTGGATAGAGGGAGAAGGGGGGGGGGGTGAATAAATTATGAAAAAGAGGTTAATATATGGTATTGGTATACATTGCATCCTAACTAAGCTACATCCCCTTTTGGGTTTTAAACATGCAGCCTTTTAAAGACAGGAGTCAAATAGGGTCAGATCCATCTCATTTTACTGCTCCAGTCCCTCTGCCTTTCATGTGAATGCTCATCTGCTGATCTGCCAAACATCTCAAGTGAGCCTCAGTGAGTTTTCACGCTGTTTGCACCGACTGTTTGGGTTTATCCAATAACATACTTCTGTCAGTTCACTCAAATGAGCGGCTCATGAATGAGCACTGATTGTTTTTGCTTTGGACATTGCTCAGAACAACCAGCCAGTCAGCATTAAACCAAATGAAATTGTGAGATACACTCTTGTTGTTGCTACAACAGTGAAGTGTCTCTCTTATTCTCCTTATTTGTATTATCCTTCTATGTGTCTTTGTGCACTCTCTATAGTTTAGTTTGACCCCATCTGACTTTATTACAGAGAAGCAGAAGCAAGCAGTGTAGAAATGGCAGCTTATATTCTTTGGCATAAATCAAAATGATAAGTTCTTTAACCCTGACTTATTAAAAGTAATTATGCCTCAGTTTAATTGAGTAAGACTATTTTTGAATTTGTGATTCATTAATGTGTTTATTAATGTTCTGCAGGCATGGGTTGCATGTCATGTTAAATAGTGATTTTTAAACTTTTTATATACCCGATACAATAAATTTCACAGTTTCATGTTTGTTTTAATCACATAATTTGACTTTCAGAACTTAATATTCGTTCACGTGACTGCACTATTTGCATTACAACACAGCCCTGACCTTCA
The DNA here is from genome assembly GCF_007364275.1 of Archocentrus centrarchus. NCBI lineage: Eukaryota > Metazoa > Chordata > Actinopteri > Cichliformes > Cichlidae > Archocentrus > Archocentrus centrarchus. The sequence goes on along the minus strand of NC_044349.1, from coordinate 20,466,917 downwards.
CTTCTGCTGCTTCAGGCTCAATTTCTCAAAAGCATCTCAAAGCTAAGATTATCTTGGTCCCATTGTACATCTTTACAATGACAACACCTTATAGATGATTTTGGGAAAGAGGGTTCTGCTCCTGTTTTACCCCCACCCCTTCCCCTGCAGAGTTAGCATATAGCTTACAGGAAGTGCTTGGATAATGAAGTTGGAGAAGAGCCAACACTTGTCAGTCACACTGCTTTCATTCACTCAGCCAACACTGCTCCTGTCACCGAGCATCAAAGATTCAACACTGGCTTTCCATGGAAATCTTTTGTTTGTGGATGGGGTTCTTAACATGTTTTATTGAATATAATTTGTTATAATAAATAATGACCAGTAAAATAATCAGATTTTAATAGTTATCTCAAATATATGTATCAAAATGCAGTACTGGAGTATGTTCTGTTTTTGTTTATTGCTATGAAGTGAAAATAAAACCTTTTTTTATTATTTCACTTCATAGCAATAAACAAAATCAGTAGCATAATATCTGTGAAAATCAGTTTTCTTTTAAGCAATCTGTATTAACTGTACGCACTCTATAAATGCTGAAACTGTGCACCGACTCGGAGTGCCTATTTTCAATTCGAGCCTGCAGAGAAAACTACTGATCAGAACAAACTGATCACAAAACACAAACAACAAGAGCTGCATTTGGTTCTCTGGGTGCATGGAGGAATTACTGCCTGTAATCTTGGTAGGAATTGTTAATGTGTTTTTAAAGGTCCGTGGACGTCTGCTGGTCACGTCTAGACGACATTTTTGCATCGTGAGATTTCACCTAATTCCAGATTATTTTTACATTCTGCTTTCCAAGGGGAGCTTACGCTTCATATCTCAGCTTTCATTCATTCTTATATTAATTTGCTGTCCACGCTTACATACTGAAGTTCATGAGGGTCTGGAGTCAATTCCAGCAGGCTGGGCAGCATTCAGACAGGGCAACACCTTGGCAGTGGCGGTTTCTGATATGGGCGACATGGGCAGCCGCCCAGGGCGGCATTTCATCTAGGGCGGCATGACCGCCCCCCTCCCCCCAACGCATTGCGATCGCCGCAGCAACGCCTACCGCACTGCTCCACTTGTGGGATAATGGGCGCCCTCTGCTTGCTGTGTATTGCATGTAGCTTTCTGCCATGGTCAGACAGGTTGTAACAGAAGAAAAAGGGCAGGCGGGGGATTCTCTCTCTGTCTCGCTGTCACTGCTTCACTCGACCGTCACACACACAGCGCTGCCCCGCCCCCTTCTCCTCTCAGCCTGGGGTGCGAGTCGAGTGAAGCAGTGATGGCGTGAGAGTGAGACTGTCAGCCGGGTTCATTCATTCATGCCTGTACAGTTTGGGCCTGGTTACAGCCAACAGTAACCGCTGAATTATAAATAAAGGCGACTTTTGCTGGCAGTCTCTCGCCAAACCTTTCATCCTCACGGACACTGCCATATCAAGATTAACGCGAAGTGTATGTCCTAATATTGAAAAGTTTTGCGAGATCTCGCAAAAGTAACTCAGGATCTCGCAAAACTTTTGCGAGATATGCAAAACTGACTTTTTTTTTTTTTTTCCTCCATGTTCCACAGAATGAATCTGTGCGTCTAATAAAATTAGATGCACACAACTGATAGAACACAAAGCCAATTTCATTTATAATACTGTAAATATGGTCATTAAATCACAGTATTTGTGTGAACCCGAATCCTGATAAAAAAAATAACACAAATACGAATCTAGACAGTTTGGACAAATGTTGGTGGATGGCGCAGTGTTGCCAGATTGGGCAGCTTGTGAACACATTGGGGTGGAATATTATATAGATATTTCTATATAATTATAAAATTATATAGATATATAATTTTACAATAAAAACTTCCTAAAAACCTACCAAATATGGTGAAAAGCAGCCAAAATTTTAACAAGTTACCCAAAGCTTGTATATTTAAATATATATCACACCTGGTGCTATTAACATGAGTTTCAGTGGAGGTTTTGTTGTGTTGGGCTGGCAACTGTCAGTCAGATCTGACAACCCTGGGGATGGGCGGTGGTGGTGGCGAATTGTGGCAGATGGAAAGGAAAAGGTCAAAGCCATCAGGTGCACAGTTTAGGAAAAAGAGAAAAGAAGAAGAGGAGAAACAAGCAAAGATAAAGGTAAGCAGAAGCTGTGTAATATTTCAGTTTCTTCCATGTTTTTTCAAATAAAAATTTAAAAGAAGGCCCTGTGACAGGCTGGCGACCTGTTCAGGGTGTACCCTGCCTCTCGCCCTATGACAGCTGGGATAGGCTCCAGCCCCCCGCGACCCTGACCAGGATAAGCGGAAGCGAATGGATGGATGGATGGAAATTTAAAAGAAATTCTGAGTGTGCCTGTGATGGTGGGGGGACCTTCTGTTAAAGCCTGTCTGTCAGACCATGGCAGAAAGCTACATACACCACACAGCAGTCGCTCATTACCCCCCCAAGTGTAGTAGTGCGGCGATCGCTATTGTGTGTGTGTGTGGGGGGGGGGGGGGGCGCCGGCGGGGATGCTCGCCCAGGGCGCCAAACAGGCTAGGACCGCCACTGCACCTTGGGCAGGTGCCAGTGCATCACAGGACTTAAAATGAAACTGGATAATATACCTGAATAATGGCTTTGCAGCTAAGAGAGATCCTAATGATTTTTTCCCCGTGTGTATATCTTTGTTTTGTCATAAACACGCGTGTATGAGACTTAAGTTTGTATATACATGACCCTATGCTATCTCCTCATATTATATCATAATATTGTAATTAAAAACGTAAGCTCTATCAGGGTGTCGTGAAAATTAAACAAATCACATCAGGTTGCAAAATCTAAATCAAATCTTTCTTCAGACAGGCTTGGCTTAACTGTTGTAGTTATTCGAGTCAAATGAGCCTATTACCGCCTCGTCTTAGCACGACAGGGTCAGGTTCAATCAGGGAATTGGAAAATATCATTTCTGACGGGAATAGATTTCGTTTGTCCAACCAATCTCTTCTACTAATTACCCAAATGGACAGGAGCTGTCAGGAGACAATAACTATTCCCTAATAGAATTTGCCCCCCAAGTGCAATTTAATTTTCTCCTCCGAGCTCTCTCCTAAGGTTTCCCCCTCGCTTTCTGCCTCTCTCCCTCTCCCTGTTCCTTTCCTGCTTTCGGACCAAATGCTTAGGGACACGGTGCCATTGCTACCTAATGTCGTTTTGTCGCTGGACGCCGGAGAAAGTGTGGACTGACTGCTGCAGTTTCTCTGCGAGCTCTGGCTCACCCCGCTGAAACAAACATCGGCGATATGGAGGAGGAGAAGAAGAAGAGGAGGAGGAGGAGGGTGAGCAGAGAGGAGACAGACTGCCAGGTAGGTCTGCGCGATGCACTGGGCAGTAATACGTCTTTGAAGGATAGGATACATTCACACACTTAGAAAGTATGCATCTCGCATGAAGCGAAGTCACTGGGACATAAGGCGGTTTGTTTAGATCGCAGCCTCGGCGATTAATTTAACGACTGTTTTGCAGCCATTCATACACAGATTGATTTTTGCCGTCTTAACTATTCTCACTATTGCAAGGTTGCAATGTAAATTTGATAATGTGCTCAGCTGACATTCAGCTTGGTTTGTGAGAGCTTTGTAAAGCTGGAACCACTTGTCCAAAAGACTGACACCTAAATATTGCGTTTAAACACATAAAAAAATCATAAACATTCAAATTAATCTTTACTGGGTTTTTTTTTTTAAATCATTATGAACCAGGCCTGCTGCAGAGTTTCAGCACACAGTTTCACACGTGTCACACTCCATAAAAGCCTGCTCAGATAGGATAGGTGTGTTTCTGTATTTCGGGCTCCCTGATCTCACTAAGATGGATCTGTGAATCGCAGATTTGCGCTTTGGTGACAATGAACTCATCCACTGAAATATTAGATCTAATTAGAGGTGCTTGGGTCAACGGCGGTGGCAAAGGAGCCGCCCTCTGTTTGAGTTATTGTTCGAGAGCTGCTTCGTCTACAGATTACCTTCATATAGACAAATACAATAGCCCCTTTCGACATATGCATTATAAAAATTAAAAATAAATAAATAAAAAACAGCTTTCTTGATTTGCGTTAAAAACCCATTGTTTATGAATTAAACATAATTTGACAGCCAATACAAATTTAACAGGGCTGAAACGGTTTTATTTCCATTAGATAATAAAATATATCTTTTTGTTGTCATTTCACACTTCAATTATTATTATTTTAGCCGTGCAGCATGAATATTTCTGTAAAATGCCAAACGATCACCAAATGGGGATTGTTTTGCACATCATTCAGTCGACTAATAGCCACGTTTCCTTGCCATCTCATCTAAAGATGAAAAACGCACCTCATCATTTACTGTCCCACTAAACCAGATGTGCGCGCTCGTATCTTTTCTCTTACGGCATTTGCATCCATCAATTATTCTAATTGTGTTGCCCTTTGCTGACAGTTTAAGAGCATTTTATCTGCATTGTTTTCTAGGACAGCTAAAAGGCCTCGATACCAACAATCAGAGTAATTGAATAGTCGAATAAATTGAATGATCTTGAGGGGAAAAGTGTATAATGAAAATAAAGTGAGACCATATGATTCCCTTGCCACACGTGCACATTACTGATGGATGGATGTATGGATGGATGGATGGATGGATGGATAAAATTCCTGTAATATCCCAGCCTGCCTTTTAATCAGCTTGATGTCCATTTTCATTTTACTAAATTATATCTGGAAACGCATTCAGGCGAATAGGATTGTAGGTCCAAACACCATAGCTGGCAAAAAAAAAAAAGAAAAAAAAGAAGAAATAAACAGAGCTAGAAGTAGTTTATACGGAAAAAAGAGGGAAATACGAGAAAACAAAATAATCATAGCATGACGAAAATCAGTTTTCAGCTCGTCCCCTATTTTTTCCTGCTATTTGCAGAGGTAAATAAAATATTAATCTAAATAGTTTTTACGTATTACTAGTGTAAAATATTGTGCCACTTCACAGAATATCTAAAATATGTGTTGGCTATTATACGGTATAACTGCGTAGAATTGATACACCACTTGAACTACTAAGACCAAATGAAATAACATAGTTGTAACTAAAATAATGCATAAACCCGTTCATAGTTTTTTTTAAAAAAACAACAACAAAAAAAAAAAACACTGGCTTTGTTGTAGTTGTACATGTGGTGTGTGTGAGCTGCAGCCATTCACCTGGGACCTTCAGACGAACAACCTGCGCTGGTTTGGAGGCGGACCGCGGCGGTAAAGCGCCACTGTGTGCTTTTCTTTCCACGCTTGAAGTAAATTGGAAGCGAAGATTGAGTTCATCTAGCCTGAACTAGCGGTCCTCCAGAGGGAATATCTTATCCGGGAGAGCAGTCTCAGACGATGGGGTCTGAAATGAACAGTGTCAGGAGGACTGCGCCTAGACTCCTAATCCTACCTGTCACTGAGAGAGCAACTGCAAGGGTGCTGCCACTGCCGGGGAAAAGGCTACAGGTGACAGTTCTGTGAATCTGACTCGGACATGCACAATAATATTCCTTCTGTGGTGTGACTTCATTTATTTTTCGTTTCTTATTTTGCTCCCGTAGCTGTAGTAAGAGCTCAAATTGCATCATTTTATAAGAGGGAGATTTTTCATGTGTGATGGTTCCTACAAGCATCTTTTACAGGGCCAATCACTCTCCTCACTAAATAATAAAAATGAAGAAAAATTAATTGACTGATTCCGAAGTAAATGCTGATATTCTATAAAAGTTCATTTTTACATTGCATTTGGTCACAGATGTAACACTGGAGTCCGGATAATCCACAGGGAAATCTGCGTTCTATCTGTCTTTATTGCTTCATGGATCATTTCTAAAGTAAGTACATCGGTCCCTTCTCCTCCTCTCCTTAAGGAACCCTGCTTACCCGGGGACCCTCCGGAAGCCACTGCAGTGAGCTATTTATGGTCTCCACAGGAGCAAGGTCCCGCCTCTCCAGAGACTTTTTCGTATAGCATGTAAGACTCCCCTGATCCTCTCCTTTCTCCTTCTTCCTTGTACACCTATTGAGGATGCTTTCCGCCTCGGGGGCCTCCTCTTCCTGCTCTCCTATTGGCTCCCGGTCAGCCTCTGCCGCGGTGACGTCAGGCCCCGCCGCCCCTGCAGCGCTGAATGGACCAAGCAGCCTGTCTGATCCACTCCAAAACAGCTCAACACGGCGCGGCACAGCACGGACATCATTCTGGGAACAGGGAAATAACAGGAATAGAGGCTAGACGGGACAGCGACAGAGATCACTCTCCAAAGTGCAGAAAGGCCTAACAACATCAGCATCATTATTATTTTTTTCTCCACAAGACAGGACTGGGGAGTGCGCCCACCGTTTTGCGGGTGTATGTGCGTGCGTTTGTCTCCCGGTTTGGATCACGATGATGCAAAGTGCGGCGGTCCTACCGACAGAGAGTCCTGTGAAGAGTTTACCGGAGATTCTCGGAGTGCCACTGCAGCGTAAGACATTTTCCTTCTTCTTCTGTTCATGATCAGTCTGGAAACTGGTTGTCGAGTGCAACCGGTGCTGCAGGGATTTTGCTGTAGGGAGAGGGGCTTAGTTCCAGCAACCCGACCGAGATTGAGGAGTCTTAGTTTGTCACGTAGACCACTAATATGCCACGCTTAGTCTATAATTCACGGTGCAAAAGCGCCTCTTAGATGATTCTGCTTCACGGCCTCAAAGCCAAGCAACGAACATCCCGCAAGTCCAAATAATCTACGCAGCCTCTAGCAAAGATGTATTCTGCATTAGGCTGCGAGTAGTCGCGCAAACCATCACCCATCCTTAACGAAAGATCTTTTCTGGCGGAAAGCAGCATTTGTGATTCTCTAGTTTGGCCTTTAACTTCCCCCGTCAGGTTGCTGGGCTCACACTGAGCCTCCCAGCTGTTAATTTGTAAAAGAGCCTGCATGGTCAAGAGATCAGACGCAGTTGTCATCACCCATCAGACAAATACACACTGACTTTGACTGACACTCATCACTGGGTCAAATGAAATAGCTCATACACTTTTATTTATTACAATTTAGGCTCTGATGCAAGGACAAAACACGACATTTTGTAATATTATTATTAATATTATTGAGGATTAGGGCAAATATTTATAAGTTAATTATTGCCGTCTTATTGTATTTTCTGCCTTCTGGCATCAAAGGCGAGAAATGCCTTACATCTGTTCTGTTAATCTGTGCCAAGCCTTTTTCATAATCTGTTCTTGCAATCAAGATCGAGGTACAACTGGATATATTTCTGCTCTGACCTAATTATTTAATATACCAGTTAGTACAAATATACAGATGGAACGGGTCTAATAGGGTAACATAAAAAAAAAAAAAATCCACACCAAAACGGGATACTGTTGCGCGAAAATTACTGGACTGCTCCTTGTTGTCAAAATACATATTTGAAGACACGTATTTAAGGTTGGAATTTTTTTAAACAGCCGGTAAACGTACAGAATAATATTGAGGGTTATTTTCCACATTACTCCCACCCAACTGAAAACATAAATAAATATGAAATATGATATGACAAGGGTCATTTAAGACTTCCAGCCTGTTCAGTGAATTATTTGAACCTGACTAAAGGAAAAGAGCCTCTATATTGGTGAGCTTATGCTCTTTAATTTTATAACTCGAGACAGATTAAAAGATTGGATAAAGATCCTGCCACTCAGCCCCCTGCAGGGCCAGCAGGCATCCTGGATTTAAACCGGGATTACTTCAGGAATAAAAGCAACGCAAAATATATCTGGGCATTTTTTTTTTTAAATCATACACACAGTCATCCGCTGACTCAGGGCAATTACACCTACACCTTAACCTGCAGACTATTAGTCGTTGATATAGAGTGTTTACTTCACGTTTAATTAACACAAATCACTTGACAACCGGAGGCTGCCAGAGTGCACTTCTTCTTCTTCCTGTCCTTTTTTCCCCTTCTTCTAAACAACAGCCCTGTTAAAACAGTCTGAAAATCAGTTTCACCTGCTGTGTGAAATGACCGAAGCGATGAGACTGCATGTGGTGAAGAGTTGAGAGTGGTGGAAACAGATAATAAGATATGAAGAAGACCTCTTGAATACACGAGGTGTTCTCTCGCTCTCTCTCCCTCTCTCTCTTTCTCTCTCTCACACACACAGACACACACACACACACACACACACACACACACACTGAAGCTGGACGGCGAACGCCCTGTCGTTGCCAAGAATCGTGCTGCTTTCCTTTCAGCACCACTTCTCTCTCCAAAGCCATCCCGGTCGGCTTCATCCACCCACCACTTATCTCCGGATATTTAAAATGCTTTCCCATTTAAAAGTCCAAGACACGGGCCATCCTTTCATAATAATTTCCCCACTTTCTTCTCTTCTTTCTGTATGAATTACCTCGTCACTGAGGAGACACAAAGCCAGCCCAAGCTGTGTCTGTGCCGGAATGTTTCTCTGTGTTCACTGTGCACATTCCTTCCTTCCTTCAAGCTGAAGTCACATGGATCTGGATATTTCCTGGAGGTTATCAGTTTTTACTCTTTGTAAAAAAAAAAGAAAAAAGTGAGCTAATAGGAATTTTTACTGAGCTAATGAAAATCATGTAAATGCCAAATTTGCCTACATTAAAAGCTGTAAAATGTGCGCGTCCTCGCCTGCAGATTCTGCGAGCTTTGTTTTGCACACCGTATGGTGTGGTGGGATTAAGCATAAGGCTCCCGTCGCTTTAGACGGTTATTGTAAGATGATTTCACGGCCGATATGTTTTCTCTTCACATCAAAAAGGTTATGCTATGTGGGTCTTGTAGGTTCGTTGTGGTTTTCTGCCCTGGGCACTTTTTTCTCAATATTGAGTTGTGTTTTCCGGAGATCCCGCAGATGCGTGACAACGCTAGAGAATAAAAGCAGTCCAAAGGTCTATAAACAAAATGCTGACTTATTGTTGGTTTAAAGAACATTGCAGGAGGCCTTTGTTTAAGACCCTTTAATAGAAGGGGCCGGAGTCGCTGTAGAAATGCTATAAAATATGCCAAAATAAAAGATAGTCATTACATGTATACGAATATTGAAATATGGAGAAGACTAAAATATGGCATGCGATATGCACTATAAATGGGGCAGGAAATCGTCTTTAGTTTTGACGGAAATTTCGGCAAGAATTGTCTTTCAGCGTTTGAATTGTGCAGTTTAGTAGCAAGTAGTAGAACATGGATGCCAAATTTAACTGATAATATCAGCGATCTTGTCTCTGAATGTGGACATGTGGTACCTAGGACACTTTTAAAAATATATATTTATATATATATATATATATATATATATATATATATATATATATATATATATATATATATATATATATATATATATATATATATATATATATATTCAGAAAAATGAAATTTAATCTCCCCTTGACCCTGATTTACATCCAGAAACCACCTCACCTTCTAACACCGGTTGCCACCATACTTCCCATAAAATCATTAGGAGATTAATTAGGGTCAAGCTAGAACAGGCTAACGAAATTAAGAGAAAGAAAAATCAATATTTCGTCAGAAAATTATTTTTGGCCCATGGGTGAACAGCTACGAGTTCAGCACCTTGGACAGAGACTGACATTTTTGACAAAGCATGGATTTAACGTAGAATATATATATATAAAATAGTGATAGCAAAAATTAAATAATTGAATAGAATAAATTAAGAACAAAAAGAGGTAAAACTAATTAAATACCCTTTGAAAGCCAATGATTTGTTACAGTGACAGGCCTTTAGAAAATGAGAATCTATGCTTCATGATTTTGTGCCCCCAAATTTTATTATTAATATAACTACACGGAAATATGTAGAGAATATGCGCGCTTTATTTTCTGACTTGAGGTCTTCACTCCCCCCCCCCCCCCCCCCCCCCCCCCCCCCCAAAAAAAAAAAAAAAACTGTGCTACAGGCTTGCGCATTTAGAGGAAACCCATCTGGTTTAATGTGCGGAACAATTCTCTCAAACTATGAATGTAATTTGTAATTTTTCATATAGGGGTAAAACTAAACGAAACTAAACGATCACCTATTTCTCTTTGTGCCTCATTGCGTCTCTGTTAGCTAAGTGTGACTGCTCTTGTTTCCCATCACAGAGATCCCTCAGTGTGCAGGCTGTAGTCAGCACATCCTGGACAAGTTCATCCTGAAGGTGCTGGACAGACACTGGCACTCCAAGTGCCTCAAGTGCGCCGACTGCCAGACTCCGCTGACGGACAAATGTTTCTCCCGGGCAGGAAGCGTCTACTGCAAGGAGGACTTTTTCAAGTCAGTTCGCTTCTTACTTTGCGTTTGGTTTAATGATGCTCTTGTTACCATGTGTAGCGCCTGCAGAGTTAGTACTGTCCCAGCCGCTCTCCAGAGCAGCACGCACTAATGTCACCATTTTCTTTGACAAAAATCCAAACAAATCCGAATGTGTCCTCCTCAACCAGAGAAAGAAACATGTAACAGTTCTGCTGTATCTACTGTTGCAACCAGCTGGTTTCGATTTCATAACACAATTAAAATGATAACCTAACATTGCATTTAGTGTAATGCGTAAATTTACTGTGGTGTATGTTAGGCTAAACTTTGTCTTTTTCCATTTATTTGATTATTATAATATATTATAAAAGGTATTTATTACTTTCCTCTAATTTCTGAAGCACAACAGAAACACATCTTACAGCTTCAAACAGCTGTTTTTGTTTAGGTTGGCTACTGATGATTTATGAATTAGACATTCAAGGTAGCATTCTGGGCTACCTTGATTGATTGAACACAGGTGTTGCTGATGGTCCTCATAATATGCACAGTTTTTTTAATTCACAGTGTAGTGGTAGCTCTGTCACACTGTATGCCAACTTTAAAACAAAGTATTAAAAACCCCTTTATTTTACAGTCTAGTTGCCATTTATCCTTTCAACAACTGGTTGTTTGAGGCATTGCAGGAGAAAATTGAGTTTGACTTTTATCCATAACAGGATCGGCATATTGGAGCTTTTTACTAAATCATGTTTGAAAGGTTTTAATGCTCAAAGCTTGAAAGAGACCTAAAGAGCTCTGGAGTCTCACTGGGAGCTAACTGTGTTAGCTGACCCAGGGGGCAGCGTGGGGGTGGGGGGGTGGGGGGTAGCATGGTCAAACACACACATAGACACATATACTAAATAATACATACACATAGCTTTGCTGATGTTTGCTTCCCAGTGGTGATTTGGAGACCTCACCTTGCTCTTTTTATTTTTGTCCGTCTGTGCCATGATTTAAAGCCTCTCCCGAGTCAGTGTTTTATTGGTTCTCCTCAGGGTGTGTTTACTGTGAGCACCCCTCCTCCTCCTCTTCCTCCTCTTCCTCTTGTTCTCTTTTTATTCTTCCTGCTCCTCCTCTAGCTGTCAGTAGTTCATCTGCAAACACATAAACATGCAAACATGCAGATGCACACACAAACAGACACGCACAGCCCACACAGCGTACTGATCCTGTCCATCTATCAGTCTGCTGGCAGCTCTGCTGTTAATAGAAACACATTCGAGGCCTGATTTTTCCCTGCTCAGCAGCTGGAACTCCTATTAATACAGACACTGTGCCATCATTCTCAGCTGCAGTTGAAGAAATAGTCATGTAGAGTGTGAAATTTTAATCTTAGCTCTTTCCATCAATCCACCCTGCAGGTGTTTTACAGATTTTCTAATGGCATCTCTTCCGTTCATGTTTTCCTGCAGACGCTTTGGAACAAAATGTGCATCGTGCCAGCAGGGCATCCCTCCGACACAGGTTGTGCGGAAGGCACAGGACTTTGTGTATCACCTGCACTGCTTCGCCTGCATCATGTGCAGCAGACAGCTGGCCACCGGAGATGAGTTTTACCTCATGGAAGATGGGAGGCTGGTGTGCAAGGTGGATTATGAGGCCGCCAAACAAAATGGTAGGTGTGCAAGGGTATTAAATGTTAAGTTACAATGAGACCTTAGCCTAATCCAGTCTCGTGTGTGCCTCTATTTACTGAAAATAAGTAAAAAGATGTGTTTCAATAATTCTTCCAAATTTCTCCCCACCTGATTCAGTGGTGATGACTCCAGCTTCACTTAACTACACCAGAATCACAACACAGTGTTTTATGGATGAAGCTGTATGCACTGTGCAAATTAGTAATACGACTACTGACAGTGGATCTATGTTGTTTGTTTGTGGGTGTGTGCTGTTTTGCTCCCTCCTTCTCTTCTGAGATGTCCATGCATCTCTGATTGATTATGCAAAGTGAAGAAAGGTGCTGTTCCAATAACTCCATTCCTCTGGCAGTGAATAGATTTATGTCCTCTGCTGTGGGAGTGGGACAGATCCACAAGGACAATAATACACTTCTATACATGACCATTCACTTCACTGAGCACAGATACACTCCATGCAAAGACCTGAGGGCAGTGCCTGTTAAACCAATGTGACAAATCTAAGAAGAAGTCAGTCACACTTGTAATGGTGTTTTCAGATGATTCAGAGGCAGGGACCAAGAGACCAAGGACCACTATCACCGCCAAACAGCTGGAGACCCTCAAAAGTGCCTACAAAAACTCGCCGAAGCCTGCACGCCACGTCAGAGAGCAGCTGTCGTCAGAGACGGGGTTAGACATGAGAGTGGTGCAGGTAAAATATTTTGTCTCTTTCTAATGCAGGTCCCCATGTCCCCGAGAAATCTGTTACTCACTGGGGATTGAAACAACATCTTTAAATCAGAAACAGTTTTTATAATGAAGCAAGTAGTTTATTCCCTGATGCATCTGATTACAGAGTGGGGCCTTTAAAATTGCTAAAAATAAAAAAGAAAGGAAGAAAGAAAAATGAAATTTCAGTTTAATTCTCATGAAGGTTCTTTGAATTTGACATTTAAATTGAGTATATGTACAGTATTACACGAAACAACCAACCTGTTCTTTTTTATTAGAGGTTTTAGAGCTAAAAAGATCATATAATATTCAAACTCCAAATGCAGATACAACTGCAAAGCTATATTTTTTTTCATGCATTCACTTTAATGCCATGCTTTTGTTTTTGACCTTTTATGACTCTTACTGCACTTTCCTACCTCAAATTTCACAAGTGTTGTGAAGTACATAAAATACATGAAGTGTGTTTTATGAGTTTATCATGATGATTGCGTCGTTCATTTAGAAGCTCATGTTGCGCATACATACAAATATTTTTTCAAAATTCAAGCTATATTGTGTTAAACATAGTCCGAGACTGAAGTCAGACTAACAATATATTGTCGATCATGATTAGTTGGAGATGTTTTTAATTGTTTTGAATAATTATGATATTATTTGAACTAAATGATAAATATGATCTTTAACAGGTTTGGTTTCAAAACCGGCGAGCAAAGGAGAAGCGTCTGAAGAAAGATGCAGGCCGACATCGCTGGACTCAGTTTTATAAAAGTGTCAAACGCAGCCGGGGAGGAACTAAAGTGGAGAAGGAGAGCTCAGCTGACGACGCAGGACTCAGCGATAGTGAACTGAGCTTCAGAGGTATGTAACTTTTATTGCTTAAAAGTGAGATCCCTGAAGGGGAATTGTCAGTCATGCCGCCGTGCTAATGGGATTGAGGGAGCCCAGAAGCTGCTAAATGACACGAGCACAGCAGCAATTGGAAGTGTCTTTGTGGCATTTCATTTGTTTTCTAGCATTCATCAATGCGTGGTGTCGCAGTCGGGCAAATCCAAAATGGCATTCTCATTTCACATTCCCGTCACACATCCCTGTGGCTGCTGACGCATCCTCCTGCCTCTGTTTGTCACCATGATGGAGCTTATTGGAAAAGAGAGAGGGTCCTTAGTGGGATGCAAACGGCATTTTAGACATCCCATGTTATTTAATGTTTGCACACCCCGTTTTTGGTAGTCATAAAAGTCCTCAAGCCAAAGAAGGCTATTTTTATGAGAAATGAAAACATGGTGACAGAAACTCTATAAAGCATGTGAGGCTTTTAGTCAATTAGAGAGAAAGCGCTCTGGGGCGTTGTTGTTATTGAAGCCACCCAGAGGAGGGACAGAGATGAAAACAAATATTTTGTGCTGCAGTAATTGCTTGGTTAGAGATGAAGCAGACAGAGCATCCTTTCTCACTCTCTCGCTAACAGAACTGAAATGCTTTTCAAAGACTTCAGTGGCTCGTCCATTTACTGTACCTCCATGAAAGGCACGTAACACTGACACAATAAATCTGACTCGTAAAAGCACTTAACTGTATTGAAATATAACAACTATATAATGCTTACGCAGGTGACAGAGCTGTTTATGTTTCAAAGTTTTTACACCCCTTGTGCTAAGTGATGGTTTCCCCTCTACAGATGACCAGGTTCTGTCAGATCTCGGCCACACCAATGGGCTTTATGGGAGTGTCGGAGATGTGACCAACACGCTGAATGGTGGCTTCTCTGTTGATACGGCAGGACAGCAGTACCACGACATCCGAGCAGGAAGCCCTTACGGTCTCCCCCAGTCGCCCTCCTCCATCGCCTCTCTGCCCGGCCACACTCCTCTCCTCAACAACCTGAGCTTCAACATGGACAGCCTAGTGGTGCAGGGGGGACCGGGTGGTGTGGGACAGGCTCTGAGGGCCATGGCGGGGGGCCCAACCTCAGACCTCTCCACAGGGAGCAGTACGGGATACCCTGACTTCCCCACCAGCCCCGCCTCATGGCTGGATGAGATGGACCATTCCCAATTTTGAGTCTCAAACGTGGTAAAAAAAAAAAAAAAAAATTACTGTGGGGATACATCAAAGTGGACTCAGAAGGCTTTTTACATTTCTTTCAATCACCCTCCACGGCTAGTATGTTTTGTGACGTTGGCTGAAGAGGAGAAGGGAGAAAAGAAGTGTGACTCTCAGTTCCTTAGCAGTCGTAATCGGTGGGGTAGTCGTCGGGTTGAGATGCGTAGTCCGGGCAGAAGCGGTGAAGAACACCTCCACACTGAATGTTCAAAATCAACACTGTATCATACAATTTTTTTTCTTTTTTGTCTGACTTTATTTTGTTCGTTCACTCACTGAAAATGAGACTGGATTTCGAATACATCGGTGGAATATGCTCACGGGGAGATAATACTGTCTCATGCCTTGAAATAAACCACGCCATCCCCGTCTGACAGCTACAACATTAGGGCTATACAATCTAGATCAAAGTCCCTATGAGACCCAGGAGGCACCTGCATGCTTCTGATTCATACAGAGTAGGACTGCAGTCTGGCCATATCAAAAGCCTTTACATTGGCAATGCACTTTACTCTCCTCTTCTTTTTCTACATGTACGGACAGGAATGTGGGGACAGAAAGACAAAAAGAGGAGAGACATATGCACAAGGCAAAAAACAGTGTTTCATTGGGAGAGAAATTTACAAAAAGAGTGGCACAAGTGTTAATTTTGAACCATACTGATGTTTTTTTTTTTTTTTTAAACATATTGCTCCAACTTACTTATGAGGAAATAGATGAGGAAATAGATGACTGTTGGGCTGTCTGTCTGTCTGTCTGTTTATAGAAGTTCATGTCTCCCCCTGTTTGAATGAGGGCAAACACTGTTTGCCATACAGCGGATCTCTCGCCTATATTTATAGGTGCTTGACTCGTTCTCATCTGTGTAAAAGCTGGTCTGGAAGCAGCTGTCCGTCAGTATTAAATTATCTCAGACTCACCAGGAATAAAAGCTCATATGTTTAAGGGAAAGTTGAGACATATACAGTTTGGAGAAATTCAGTTCTAGCAGTTAAATATATCCCACATGTAAACTGTTAATCTATTCACTTGTATGCAGATTTCTTTCCAGACACTGATAAGCGAACTGAATGATAAAACATAAATTTGACACAGAACACTAACAAGTAGCAGCAGGAACACAGATGAAAATTCTCTTTGTGTTGGCTGTTGAGTTTCTTCAGTCTGATCCAGGCTGCTCTTGGTAATCTTCTCAGTCCAGCTTTGCCTGCTATCAACCTACTTACTGACCCCAGATGTGTTGTCAGCCTGTTCTCCCACTGCCTGGCCTGCATGTCAGAGGGATTACCAATAGTCCCCCACATTCAGGGCTGATGCTTTAGTGTCAGTGCTGGCGTGACTGCTGGGCCGATATGTTTCCCACAGTTCAGTCAAAGAATCCGTGTTTTCTGATTCTTCACCTGTTGAGCATGCAGGAACCATCATTCAGATTTGATCTCTGCTTCTGTTTCTGTTCAAAAGAGAAACTTATATATGTGGGTACCATTTTGTAAAAAAACAAACAAACAAACACGCAAAAAAAAAAAAAAAAGAGCGAGAGCGAGAGAAACAAGTGTTATCTTTTTTTTTAAATACCAGAAAGTGAGTCAAGAAATGCAAAGTGACACTATTATGAGAAACTTCAGATCACAGCTCCAAAATTACAGTGTAGTTATTTGTTGGATATAACTATACTAGATAATTAAGCTATAAAGCTTTATATGCGGGTAAGATTTAGATTTATTAAAGTACTTAGTTAAATTACACTGAAATAGATAAATAGTAAATTTATTATTCACAACAAGGTTAGGCATATTGGGGGAAAGTGCTCATATTTTGATTATTAATTTACTAAAATATTAATTTATCAATGGCATCATTTATTTTTAACTTATAGTCTACTTAAAAATAATTTTGGGAAGCAACATGCACACAGATTTGAACAAAATATAGTGTGCTCAAGATCAAAATATTACTCTGTATTAGGTCATATAGTTTAAGTTTGCCTGGTAATTGTTTAATATGTGACAGTTAAAAATAAAGGATTTAGTCTATAATTCATAACTACATCAACCCTAAGTATAGATTTGTTACCTTATTTATTCCCTTGCATGTGCCAGAAGATACCCAGTATGGGGTTCACTGATACCTGCATAATATTTACAGTGTAATTTTTGGGCTGTTATCTAAGTTTTGCAGTAAAATGATATACAAACATATTACCACTACAGTTTCATTAAGTCTGTGTTGTCTCAGAAGTTTGCATCTTTATTGTTGTAAATTTTGTACAGTTTGAAAAATGTGTTGATCGTCTTGTTTCATGAGTGCTATTTATTATTGCCATGTGTCTTTGAAAAAGATGTAAAAGAGAGCACTGAATTTATTCATTTATGCCTTCTGTGTAATGGTATGAACTGTGTACAGTCAAATCTATATGAGGAAAAATAAAGCTGAATTGTCTTTGGGTTACCCTCGGATGCTTTCTTTTTCATACTCCAGGCCTGCAGTGATGAATGTGAGAGTTAAGATTTTCAGCTGGACTTTGTTTTTAATATATCAAAAGAAAAATATGTGCTGTAGGTGTTTTTATTATTTTGCCTTATTGAAACGCTCTTAGAGCGAGTTAACCCGCAAATTCATTTACCCATTGAGAGCATTTACCACACACTTAGGCCTCTATTCAATTGTGGGGATCCATTTAGTACCACCAACAGACAGTGGTCAGTCAGTTAACAGTGATTGATACTGCTTTCCGCTCTCGCTCTCGGGGTGGGGGGGTGACAAGAAAGATACATGAAGAGAGATTAAAGAAAGAAAGATGGGAGCGAAATAAAACAAGTGCAGAAACAGATGCTCGCTGGCTATTTCTCTGATCCTCTCAGTGCTAAAGAGACACAACAGCAGATTGCAGCACTGCACTGTCAAATCTACCCCTAATCCCTGTGCTGTTAACTAATTGTAGAGTGCTTTGTGAAATATGGGCAAATGTGCTTTGTAGTCAGGCAAAGAGAGAATATAGTCCATATGCAGGGAGTATGTCACTATGTCAAGGTGGTAAATAGACTGTTTGGAGGACTTTTACCAGTGAGGCTATTAAAAAAATACCCTAACATGACCATAATGCTACTGAAAATGTATTTATTTATTAATAAATATTACTGCCAATAATGGTCACCTAAAGGCTGTTTCAGAGGCCCCCTTTGGTCTTCATTTTAGGTGAAATCCTATCAAACTATTTCTGCTGCCTCTTTTCTAATAACGGCTCAAGTTACATCCCAAATACTTTTAAAAACATACAATAATTGTTTGTAGACTTTGTGTCAGTGTAGCAGACATGAACCCAGTGTCATTAGCTGTAACTGGCACTGACTATACATGTTCCTTCTCAGTCTTTAGTATTGTCCTTTTGGAGTTACTGCATTGATAAAAGCTTACAAATTTCAATGGATTTACTCCCTGTGACTATGGTGTTGGCTAAGCACAGGATGTATAGAATTATAATGAAATTACACCACAGTGT
Source organism: Archocentrus centrarchus (assembly GCF_007364275.1). Lineage (NCBI taxonomy): Eukaryota > Metazoa > Chordata > Actinopteri > Cichliformes > Cichlidae > Archocentrus > Archocentrus centrarchus. Next base: position 20,448,559 of record NC_044349.1, on the reverse strand, counting down.
ACATCCGTATGAAACTAATTTCTATGCAGCAACATGCAGCATTTGTTTGAGAGTAGGCCAACATAACCCAAACGTAAGTGATATCGATTCCTTTGTGTTTTAGCCATTCCTGTAGCATTATAAAAACAAAAAGCAAAGAGTCAGCCTGGTTGGAGTTTGCACGTTTGCATAAAATGCTACAAATTGAGCTGATTTTTATTTAAGCATTGATTGGCTGGGTTATGGGCATTAATGGATAGGGTCTAATAGTACTGGCTTACAAAGATAAAGAGCCACACAGACAGTTAGGATAATTTACACGCCACTTACAGCACTAGTATACAAATAAATCTGTGGAAACTCCACCACTGTTGCTTTTGCGAAGATGACAAACACAAGCACAAATGCCATTATCATTGATCGCAAGGCTTTTATTACAAACTTCCTGAAGGAAACAGTTTTTTTTTTTCTTCTGAAGCAAAAGGGAATAAATTAACATGCAAAACAGATAGGATTTGTTTTCAGACCGAAAGTCAATCTTGCAGCATTGAGACAGGGTATTTTTCTCCCCAAACAACTTCATCCGGCCTGCAGTGAACAATGATCCGCAGGATGACGGAGTGAGTCTTAAAGAGGGGCTGGAGTCAAACGGAGGCCTCTCAATGACACCCTCAAGGTTGTGAGCTCAGTGCTGTTTTAATGTGAAACTGGGACTTCCCCACTTAATAATCACTGTTACACATATCAGATGGGTTACAGGTAACCAAAGGAGGCACTGAACAAACCATGACAAATACTGCAGTGATGATAATGTGCTGGCTGTATTGAAGACCTTGATCACAAGGGAACTCTCTAATGGTTTCAGTGTATCTATACATGCGACACTGAACCAAGCTCCTGTTTGCTGTCTAAAGTCGTAAACGTCAAGTTGGTAGTTAGGGGCAATGCTTGTTCATCAACATAAACTACACAGAGGCATCAGAGCCGAACACACACAAACCTGCACAAACTCACACAAGCACAGTCTTGGCCACCACTAAATGAATCTGGTATTAGTGGAAAGCGATTCAGCAGCAGGGGGATTTTTGCTTACTGCTGGGTTCCTAACCACGCTGCTGCTGCGAGTGGGTGTGGGGGGTGGTGCAGCATAAAGAAAAGATGGAGGAAGGGCTGTGGAGAGGTAAAGGCTTGCATTACGAGCGGGCCAAAGTAACAACATGGTATGGCTTTTACAGGAGAGAGAAAGGAAAGGAGAGGAGAGGGGAATGAAGAGAGAACCAGTGTACAGAATGTAAGGGTATGAGACGGTGTACTCCTCAACATCCCAGCGATGCATTTCTTTACTGACTGTCTACAAATAAATTCCGTACAGTTATTAGGCAAGGAACAAGATATTTGTTCCAGAGGGACTTTCTTGCTTATGTTTATAGTCTACATATAGTCAAGTGCTATTGACCAATCAGGTTTAAGGAGGCTTTGGCTGCATGCAGGTAAACTGTAAAGAGCACAAAAGAAATTTTATTAGCTGAAATCAATGAGATAAACATCGGTTAGTGTCTGTCTATGATTTAGCTTGTTATTAGCTTTTTAAAATTCATCTGTATTTGTAACAGAAACCGAAATCGTCACCCAAATATCTGCTGGCTCACCCTGAATCCCTGAAAAATTGTCTAGTCTGCTGCCACATGAAGTGTGGTCAGTAGTTTTCCCACACTGTTTACTGGCTGATACCTCAGCAGTTAAAAATATCTTGGTTTGGTTTTTGCCTGTCAGAATACTTCTGGATTTTATTTTCTCCATGTGATTGTCAAATTAGAAACTTAAAAATTGATTTAGGGAGGCATGGCTGCTCTGTGTGACAGGTGGGTGTGGACTAGGCCGCTAGCTGTATGCTAGACCTCACCTTAGATACGTGTAAGGCCATGTTGTTATCATGTTTCAGGTGTTGGCATCTTTTGGAGAATTTTTAATGCAGTTTACAGGTTAATTGTACTTAGAGACTATCTGTGCTCCTGTTTTGGTGTTTTATCAGTAAGTTACGTAGCACAAATTAGTGACGCACCCATGCAATCTATCGATGCAACTAGTTAATCAAGCTTATTAGCTGCTAACTTACCATTCCATCTACACATGATCCCTTCTGGTTAAAAAGATGCAGTCAAAATGCTAAAATCAAGCCCTCAAAACAGGAGAATCCAGTAGATGATGTCACAGTGGCTACATCCATCTTTTATATACAGTCTATGGGAAGAATTTTATGACCACCTATGTAAAATGGTTCAGTTACTCCATTTAAAGGTCCAGCACACCTCTTTTTCATCATCATGGCCTTTACAACCTTTGTTTTGATAGAAACTGGATGAAGCAATGCTCAGAATTATAAAAGGACATCAAAAGATGTATATTAGTATGAATAAGAAGGGGCAAATTACACTATAATGAGTACAGCTACACTAATTAGAGACCGTGGCAATCAAGTACAGTCTGAGCACACCCTAATGTCCCGACAGGTGGAGGTCTACAGGGAATGTGTAGCAACTTCAACAAATCATCTATGAAAAACATGGCAATAGTCCAAAATGATAACTTGTGTGGCAGTCGGTTATAGAATAGACATTGCAAAAGTAGGAAAAGCACAGGCGTAATTAATGATAATATTAGCTGAATTCCTTTAAGCTGCTTCAAATCCTGTGTTTTGTTGCTGTGGATGGTCTCTCACTGATACAGCGTGATGGGTTATTGGCTATTGAGATACGAGAACAGAACAAAATAATGATTAACGTTATTAACAATCTGCTTTCCATTCACAAAAGTCCGCTATGATAAAGGCTTACGTTTAATGGCCTTCTCCACTTGAAGTTTCTTGAGGAAAACACTGAATTTCATGCGTGTTAATTACTTTGGATAAAAGGTTACTGAAATTAAATTCCATGAATTTTTTTATGTTTTGTTATTGACTCCTGCTTGCATGAAATATTGCTATATTATGCACATTAGTGCAATTTTAAATAACTTAAATAATGTAAATAATGCTGATGAATAAAAATTGCTGGAAAGCAAAATAAAATGAAAAAAAAATCACTGGGTGGTATAAAAGCAAAGTACTTGTACTTTAAAAATGTACTTAAGTTCCCAACTGAATGGCTGTGCAGCATTGGATCTTGGGGAGTATGAGTCTGCGGTTTGAGGAGGGAGGGAGCTGCCGTGTCAGAAGTGAAAAGCTCAGAGGAAAATTGAAGCCCCATAATGGAAGCATAATGGGCTTAGTGTCAAAGTCTTGCAGACGAGCCGGGAGGGAGGCACGACTGCCGTCATCCTCTCTTACCTCAGGCCAGTATAACGGGGTTTAGGAAGCAACGGGGAGACAACACAGAGACCCAAACAGGCTTTAGAAATACACCAACAGCCTAATGGCTGGATGTGGATGGAATTCATAACAACGAGATGGTCACTAGTTGTCTCTTTGTGGGATTGTAGAGCATCATGTCTCGGACTCATGTTGAATACTCAAAAGGTTTCCTCTTAACTCATGTAGGGTTCCTTCTCAAAATTCATGAGCTGAGATGCACAAAATTTCATTGAGGAAGATCCTTTGGCTGCAGTCTACAAAAGTGAAAGACGATACTTTAAGAAATAAAACCCTGAGCCCTCCGATGTGACTTGTGAAAGGAGGGCTGAACGAGACATGGCTGCAGATACAGAAATCATGTGGACAGATCTTAATTCAACTCATGTATAGAACACCTCACTTGCATCTCAATTTACTGCCAGTGCTGTACAACACCTGTCAAGACGAAAATTGAATTTGAACTGGTACCCCCCTAGTGATGACTACTGATCCCGGCTAGACCATCTAAAGCTGTCATAGATCTGTGAGTAACTGACAGGCTCCAACCAGACATGTTGAGACAGTTATCTAACGCCTTGTGTTAAGACAGATTTCCAGTGCAACACAGTGGGGCTTTAACGGGGGGGGGGGGGGGGGGGGGGGGGGGGGGGGGAGGAAGCAAAGCTGTGTGTTTGAGAGTAAAGGATTAAGCTTTGTCCCCACTGTTGTGTACAAAATGTGCACACTGTCTTCATGAATCTGTTATTAAGAAGCAGGATCCAGATTTAGTACAGTCTCATCTGCTGGACTGTGTGTGTGTGTGTGTGTGTGTGTGTGTGTGTGTGTGTGTATGTGTGTGTGTGTGTGTGTGTGTGTGTGTAGTGTGTATGAGCTGAGGTCTAGTAAAGCAGATTTGGACTCTGACCATGTGTTGGTTATTTCTGGAAAACATCCAGATTCCTCTTTATATGACATAATCATACACAGGCCGAGCTGTATATACAATATGTTGTGTTTATGCTCTGTGGACTTTCAGGTTTTACGGGTCATCTGGGGATGTGTTTTAAATGTTTGAATTAAAACAATCGTGTCCATCATGCCACCAGAACCACATTTAATCAACCAAACCACATGCTCTTGGATGTATGGAAAGAATCTACAAATAGTTGCATGTTTTTTTCATATCACGATTTTTTTGGATTGTCTTATGTTTATTGTGCAATGTAATTAGCTGGTTGTTGTCTTCCACACATTACTTTATATAAGTGGAAGCTCCAGTAAATGTGGCCTTAGTGTTTATTAATGTACGAGTTTGTTTCCTAGATTAACTTTTGATATTTGCCACCAGTCTTTGTAGGAACCTCTCTGATGAGCCTATAGATTTAAGTGCTTTTTTTCTCTGTTTGGTGGGAGAAACTTGGCTCAGTCGGATTGATCTGTGTGTGCAAAGCAAGTTTTATTGTGGTGACCACTAGTGACTGCAGTTTATTTTCTGTTCTGGAGATTTCGGGTCAGTAATTATCATGGAATATGATTTAATGCTGTCTGGTGTGGTGGTGGTATAATTCACAAAGGCGCAGCTTAAAGCAGATAACCTGTAAGCAGGAGAGGGAAGATCATCATTTAGCTTTATAAAAAAGCCCCCCATAAAGCTAGGACATCGTACTACTCATCATTAATTGAAGAAAATAAGAACAACCACAGGTTTCTTTTCAGCACTGTAGCCAGGCTGACAAAGAGTCAGAGCTCTGTAGAGCCGAGTATTCCTTTCACTTTAACTAGTAATGAGTTTATGAATTTCTTTACAAATAAAATTTTAGACATTAGAGAAAAAATTATTCATAACCATCTCAAAGATTTATCTTCATGTTCGGCTGCTTTCAGCAGTCCTGGTATTTGTTTAGACTCTCTCACTCCAGTTGATGTTTCAGAGTTAACTTCAATAGTTACTTCCTCCAAACCATCAACATGTTTATTAGATCCCATTCCTACTAGACTGCTCAAAGAAGTCCTTCCATTTATTGATGATTCAATCTTAAAAATGATCAGTCTGTCTTTATTAGTTGGTTATGTACCACAGGCTTTTAAGGTGGAAGTAATTAAACCATTGCTTAAAAAGCCATCATTTGACCCAGCTGTCTTACCAAATTATAGGCCAATCTCCAACCTTCCTTTTCTCTCAAAGATTCTTGAAAGAGTAGTTGTAAAACAGCTAACTGATCATCTGCAGAGGAACGGTTTATATGAAGACTTTCAGTCAGGTTTCAGAATTCACAGTACAGAAACAGCATTAGTGAAAGTTACTAATGATCTTCTTACAGCCTCTGACAGTGGACTCATCTCTGTGCTTGTCCTGTTGGACCTCAGTGCAACTTTTGATACTGTTGACCATAACATTTTATTACAGAGATTAGAGCAGAGATCGATGGCATTACCTTGGCCTCCAGTAACACTTTGAGAAATCTTGGAGTCATTTTTGACCAGGATATATCCTTCAATGTACATATTAAACAAATATGTAGGACTGATTTTTTGCATTTGTGCAATATTTCTAAAATTAGAAACAGCCTGTCTCAGAGTGATGCTGGAAAGCTAATTCCTGCATTTATTACTTCTCTGCTGGATCATTGTAATTCACTATTATCAGGCTGTCCTAAAAGTTCCCTGAAAAGCCTTCCGCTGATCCAAAATGCTGCAGCTAGAGTACTGACAGGGACTAGAAAGAGAGAGCATATTTTTCCCATACTGGCCTCTCTTCATTGGCTCCCCGTTAAATCCAGAATAGAATTTAAAATTCTTCTTTACATATATGTATAAAGAAGTATCTTTTTACTCTGTTTATACCCCCCTGTGCATTTAATCATTAGTTATTATTAATCTCTGTCTCTCTTCCACAGTATATCTTTTTTTTTGCATTTTTGGCCACAGCAGCTCTTTTATGAGCAGTGGAGAGAGACAGGAAATGGGGGAAAGATACAGGGGAAGACACGCGGGCAAACTGGCGACGGGCCGGGACTCGAACCCGCGCCGCCCGGAGGCCGGGACTCGAACCCGCGCCACCCGGACCGCAACGCGGCATATGTATGTGGTCGCCGGCTTCACCACTAAGCCACCCAGGCGCCCAACACAGCATGTCTTTTGTCCTGTCTCTCTTCCCTCAGCCCCAACCGGTGATGGCAGATGACTGCCCCTCCCTGAGCCTGGTTCTGCCGGAGGTTTCTTCCTGTTAAAAGGGAGTTTTTCCTTCCCACTGTCGCCAAATGCTTGCTCATAGGGGCTGTTTTGACTGTTGTTACAATATAAAGCTCCTTGAGGCGACTGTTGTGACTTGGCACTATATACACTGCTCAAAAAAATAAGGGAACACTCAAATAACACATCCTAGATCTGAATGAATGAAATATTCTTATTGAATACTTTGCTCTGTACAAAGCTGAATGTGCTGACAACAAAAATCACACAAAAATCATCAATGGAAATCAAACTTATTAACCAAAGGAGGCCTGGATTTTGAGTCACACACAAAATTAAAGTGGAAAAACACACTACAGGCTGATCCAACTTTGATGTAATGTCCTTAAAACAAGTCAAAATGAGGCTCAGTATTGTGTGTGGCCTCCACGTGCCTGTATGACCTCCCTACAATGCCTGGGCATACTCCTGATGAGGTGGCGGATGGTCTCCTGAGGGATCACCGCCCAGACCTGGACTAAAGCATCCACCAACTCCTGGACAGTCTGTGGTGCAACGTGACATTGGTGGATGGAGTGAGACATGATATCCCAGATGTTCTCAATCGGCTTCAGGTCTGGGGAATGGGCGGGCCAGTCCATAGCTTCAGTGCCTTCATCTTGCTGCTGACACACTCCAGCCACATGAGGTCTAGCATTATCCTGCATTAGGAGGAACCCAGGGCCAACTGCACCAGCATATGGTCTCACAAGGGGTCTGAGGATCTCATCTCACAACCTAATGGCAGTCATGCTACCTCTGGCAAGCACATGGAGGGCTGTGCGGCCCTCCAAAGAAATGCCACCCCACACCATTACTGACCCACTGCCAAACTGGTCATGCTGAAGGATGTTGCAGGCAGCAGATCGCTCTCCACGGCATCTCCAGACTCTCACATGTGCTCAGTGTGAACCTGCTTTCATCTGTGAAGAGCACAGGGCGCCAGTGGCGAATTTGCCAATCCTGGTGTTCTCTGGCAAATGCCAAGCGTCCTGCACGGTGCTGGGCTGTGAGCACAACCCCCATCTGTGGATGTCGAACCCTCATACCATCCTCATGGAGTCGGTTTCTAACCGTTTGTGCAGACACATGCACATTTGTGGCCTGCTGGAGGTCATTTTGCAGGGCTCTGGCAGTGCTCCTCCTGTTCCTCCTTGCACAAAGGTGGAGGTTGCAGTCCTGCTGCTGGGTTGTTGCCCTCCTATGGCCTCCTCCACATCTCCTGGTAGTGCCTCCAGCCTCTGGACACTACGCTGACAGACACAGCAAACCTTCTTGCCACAGCTCGCATTGATGTGCCATCCTGGATGAGCTGCACTATCTGAGCCACTTGTGTGGGTTGTGGAGTCCGTCTCATGCTACGAGTGTGAAAGCACCACCAACATTTAAAAGTGACCAAAACATCAGCCAGAAAGCATAGGTACTGAGAAGTGGTCTGTGGTCCCCACCTGCAGAATCACTCCTTTATTGAGTGTGTCTTGCTAATTGCCAATAATTTCCACCTGTCGTTTATTCCATTTGCACAACAGCATGTGAAATTGATTGTCAATCAGTGTTGCTTCCAAAGTGGACAGTTTGATTTCACAGAAGTATGATTTACTTGGAGTTATATTGTGTTGTTTAAGTGTTCCCTTTATTTTTTTGAGCAGTGTAAATAAAATTGAATTGAATAGGTGTAAAAACATGTGCATTTAATTGTAGCAGTGTGACTTGGGCAAAAGTCTAGCTTAAGTAGTTTATTCCACAGTTTCAACCAGAACACCAGTGGCAGTTCATGATCCATCACAATTCACGGGTTATTGTAATATGTGACATATAGACAGAAAGTTAGGTTTTGTTGTCACTGGTTGGCATTTAATGCAGATCATCCATCCATTTTCTTCCACTTATCCAACTCAGGGTCACAGGGTGGCTGGAGCCTATCCCAGCTGCCATAGCACAAGAGGTGGGATACACCCCGGACAGGTTGCCAGTCTGTCACAGGGCTAAACACAGAGACAGACAACATTCACATCTATGGGCAATTTTGAATCTCCAGTTAACAAAACCCCACTAACTGCATGTCTTTAGACTGTGGGAGGCAGCTGGAGTACCCAGAGAACTCACCCAGACACAAGGAGAACATGCAAACACCACACAAAGGCCCCAGCCAGGTGATGGATTTGAACCCAGGACCTTCTTGCTGTGAAGCAACAGTGCTAAACACCATGACACCGTGCTGCAGACTTATGAGAATCAAAATCCACTGAAGTCAAGGAGGCAGTCACATCCAGAACAAATTAATCGTGTTTCACTAAAATCTGACCAGAGTACTGGTTTTTGTGAACTGTTGAGGGATGGACAATCACCTCACCATCACACAAGCTCATTGGTCATTTGGCTAAATGAAGTGACCAAACAACACCCCCCCCCCCCCCCCCCAAAAAAAACAACAAAAAAAAAACAGGAGTTTAATTTAGCTCAGCAGCTGCCATTTTTTGAAAGGGCAAAATGTAGGCTCTCTTCAAACATTTATGTGAAGATGGTGGAAGTGCACAAAAATGATGCCTGAGTGTAATCAGGTTACACTGGTCACATGGCAAAACTGATTTATGGAAGTGTTTATGCCTACCCTGTGAAAATGAATAAAAATTCACTTTTGGCCCATTAATTCCAACTGAGGTGTTAATATGGAGCATTTTTCTTGTTTAAGCTTTTAAACTAATCAGTAGCCAGATTCATGTACACTCAGCCAGCCTGACAAGTTCAGGATTGTATTCATAGTGCAGGAGTTTTCACTACAGCAGTATACTCTATGTATACACAATGAGTTACTGCTATGAACATTACAGTGTGACAGGACAGTAATGTGACAACTACTGCATATTTGAACAAATAACGCCAGGAAAACCGATTTGCTGAACACTTTAATGATACATGAAGAAAGCATTCCTTTGTACCTAACAGAACCATGAACAGACCACCAGAAAGGACTGAAACAGATTAAAAGGCTGGTTGCAGTAGGAGTGGGTGATATGTACAAAGTTTTGATGACTTTAGATGGTACACATTGTTGAGGTAATGATAGTGATATCTTATACCGTTATATATATATATATATATATATATATATATATATATATATATATATATATATATATGAACGGGAATGTCTGTTTTTGCTTCAACTGGTGATCGAGTGCCTGATAAATACAGATGCTTCAACATACTAATGCACACATTCTGTCATTTATATATTGCCAATAGCTTATTTAATGGCACTACTGCCAGCAAAAGTCTTATCCAACAAGGTATAGCTACATAAGTACAGCAACATCCCAGCCAGTTCACAAATTCTGTCTTACAGTAATTGTGATATCACCCAACCCTACTGTGCAGATAGTCAATATAGTTTATAGAAGAATGAAAATACATGCGGTGCCCTGGTGTATTATCAAATGGAATGACTAATGTTCACAAATGTTCACAACTGTAGCTCAGAAGAGCTAAACCAATGAAATCAAAGTCACCTCAAGAATTTGTGGAGGTAGGAACAAAAAAAAAAGAAAAAAGAAAAAAAAAAAAAGCAGTCCTGGCTTACAGACTGTTGGGGCTGAGAAAAAACAAAACAAAAAAGTCTCTGCAGGGATGAAGAACAGACAGTGGGAAGGCTGGGCAAAAGAGTGGAGCAGGGACGAGAGTAGGAGATGGGAAATGACTGAGTGGTGGGATGCAAGGATGATTTAGCCTTTCGAAGTAGTGTACCCACGCAGGAGAAGGGAGATCGTACGGGATTCAGTGACCTCTTCAGGGAGACAGCCTTCCTGGTCTGTGATAGTTGGGTCAGCTCCAGACTTCAGCAAGAGATCCACAATTTCAACAAATTCACACGCTGAGGCTACAAAAATCAAAACAAAAAGAAAAACAGAGGTTCTTACCCTTTAGTCCAGAATGAAATATTTCAGTAACTACAGAAAAGGTTTCTGTGACAGGATACAGAACCCTGAGGTCAGATTCACAGCACTCTGGTTATGCATCCCTATCAGTGGTGATTATCCATGATTTTTTTTTTTTTTCTGTAGTACCACCATGAGTCTCACATTTGTGTTTAGTGAAGTGTCTCAGCTGCTGGATGGATTGCTAAGAAATTTGGTACAGATATTTATGTCCCCCTATGAATGAATGAAAAAAAAAACTAAAAACTTTGATTCTCTGACTCAGACATCATGAAATAAACATTTTCATTTGTCCAATTTTATCATCAGCTCAGAACCATTACGATTCCAGCTTAGCAATATTTTATTGGAAAATGTTACCTAAACTGAGACGGTTACTATTAGATTTCTTCATTTACTTGTTAACAGACAATTACTGAAATATAATGAACCACTGCAGCTCATTTCACTGTTATGGTGTACTGGATTTGAGAGAATTTGCCTCATTTGTCTTCCTTTCTTCTCCATACTGTGGTTTAATACAGTATGTAAAGTGCTGCAGTTAATGAAAAGCCAATCTGCAGGCCCAGCACTGACACCGGCCCGGACCTGAGCTTCCCTCAAACACTTCATTTCTGCCCCATTGGCAATTTGTACCCCACTAAAAGGGTCCTCTCCCCCTCTCAGTGTAGAGTGGAGGGGGGGCAGCTTGCACTTTCTTAACCCAGTTAGAGGGTTCCTCCATTCCTGATGCACCTCTTGCCCCTCTGGCACATCACCCCCCCCCCCATCTCTTCTGTGTCTCCGGTTCATAGTACTCTTCTGCCAGTGTCTATTGCTCAGGCCTTTTAAAGAGCAGACTCTGTGCTGTGCCATGTTCGCTGATGTCAGCAGCTGCAGTGATTGACAGCCATGCCTTTTAACCTCCAGCCCAGAGGTGACTGGTGGGAGTGTGTGCGCGCACGGGATGATGATACATCAGAATGCACATGAGTGTGAAAGCAAGTGTGTGCATGCTCAAGTTGCATCTATGAATGAATGTATGAGGTGTACAAGTGTGAAATGCCATGAGAATCACTAATCTTTCAACCAAATCCAACTAACAAAGCTTGGCTGGTTTTTTTCGTTGTTGTTCTTTTCCCCCTGCAACACTTGCAGCCCTCCTCTTATTACTCTAAATTGTATTTTATTTAGCCCGCCGTGTGTGCACGTGTGGCGCGTCTTGCCTAGGCCTTGAGCTGTAAAAAGTGGCTGGCCCTCGGGGGAGCCGTAGAGGAGGAGAACAATTTATGGTGAGCAGTAAACCCTCAATTAATCACTTGCCAGCTTGTGTGGCCCTGTGCAAAGAGAGGTGGGAATGAATTTTCATTCTCTGCTATTTGTCTCTTGGAGTTCATCGCTTATGTTTATTAGTCATCTTTTTATGCCCTATCCTCCGGGCTTCCTCTGGTGAGTGTGTGCGTGCAGATCTCCAGTAGGTAATGCAGCATGCCCACTCCAACGCCACCAAGCTGTGGGACAGATGGTGTAGCTACATGCACACACAGAGGCTCAGAGGACATAGGAAACGCCCCTCAGGGACATGTGTGTTGGGGCATGAGAGGGTCAGGGGAGTCTAAGGACCACTGCTGATTTCCTCTGGGAGGTCTAGTGATCATCTCTCTCTCACACACACACACACACACACACACACACACACACACACTTGCAGGAGGAAAAAGGAAGGAATGACAAACTTGGTGGAAAAACTGCAGAAAATATTAGTGAGGAATAGAAGGGAAAGAGTGGGAGGAACAGGATGGAAAGCTAATAAATTTTAAACAAAATGTAGTCAAAGAGGGTGTGTACAAAAAAAAACAAGCCGCTGTAAATAAAGTGAGAGTGTGCACACAGACAACATAATGATGTCTATGTAGAATAAATGTGGAATGAGATGAGCCAATTTGAAAAATAGGCACAAAAAGCTTCATAGCAAGAAGACAAAAAGTGTTCAAGAAGCTTTCTTACCATAATGTAATGCTGTCTGTCCTTCATCGTCCTGTAAAAAGGCAAAAACAAGTGCTTAACTCAAAAGACCTGTGACAGAGCAACAACAAAATACTTCACTGAGTGCAAATTCAAAGAATATCCATTTAATACAGATATACTGCCAATAGCTGGTGTGCGGTAAGTTGTAAGCCGTCACTTAGCCCAAACTTTAAGAGGAAAACATGCACCTGATAACCAATATCAATTAAATCTTCTTGCTGGACAAAGCATCCCATGTTTGTTTGCTTTGTACCAAAGGAGAATTATAAGCTGAAATATTGATTTGAGAAAGATGTGACTTGAAAAAAAATCAAAACTTTCAACCTGCAAGTAATTTCAAAGTCTGGTCAACCTGAAACAATGACTGACTAAAACTAAAAAGGGAAGGCATCGCCCTTTCCAATCATAGCTGCCCATGCAGCACCAGCCCAGTATTGGCACCAACCTGCATCTCAGCCCTGTGATCCCAACCCATGACTATTACGGTCACGCTGAAACCAGATGAAAAGACACAATGCATTTATGTAGTTCAAAGTTAAAACCTCCCACTATTAAGTTTACGCTTGATTCTAACAAACAAAATTTTTATTTGCATATTATTGTGGTACATGTTTGATATGTTCATTAATAAATCATTGTTAATCAAGCTGATACTGATACAAAAAAGCTGATACAAAATAAAAATAAACATATGGACAAGTACTGCTCCACACCCCTTGATCTTTGAATTCAGGTGTTTTCAATCCCCTTTCCACAGATGTATTTAAACAAAATGCAACTAGCCGTGTAGTCCGCCTTTACAAAAATTTGGTCATTTGAAAGCGATCACTGAATTTAAGCATGGCACTGCTGCAACAAGCCCATTTGTGAAATTGCTTCCCTCCTAGGTCTTCCACAATAAACTAACAGCATTTGGGAACCATCGCAACTCAGCCACAAAGTAGCAGTCCATGAAAAGTTACAGTGGGGTTGCCTAGTGCTGAAGCACACAAGGTGCATGCACCTAAAGCCAAAAAGAACAACCAAAAAATAACTACAGACTTACAAACCTCCTCTGGCATTATCAGCACAGAAATTGTTCACCAGGAGCATCATGACATGGGTTTCCATGGTGAGGCTGCTGCTATGGGTGTCATAGGTATCCCAGTACCTTTATCCATATAGTGTGTCATAAGCCCAGTTCTTTTAGCATTGGACTATGGATGCATTTATACATAAAACCACTGGTTCCATTTTATAGTGACTTGTTAAATTTCTATAGTTCTTTTACATATAATGACAATAAAGTCTTCTTAATCTTAATCTTTTTACCAAGCAGGAGAATTTTGTCATCAAAAAAAAAAAGCAGCATTTACCATTTCACCTTTTTGACCCCCTTACATAGCTATGTTAGCCACCCCCTAGCAAATCTATTTTTTTTTATTTTTTATATTTATATAACACAGTGTCAGAGTGACCAGGGAAATCAGAGGTGGCCTCTTATATGGATGTAAGTGTATGTAGGTGTGCGTCCTTTGAACAGCAAAAATGATACTTGTGGTCAAAGGGTCAGTGGCAGAGATATAATTCTTGCAAGTAGTGTTAGACTGGGGACAGGGATGGGGAAATGTGTGCATGTGTGTCATAGCTATAAGACAATATATGACAGGCATCATCAACAGGAGATTCAGTTCTTAATCACTGCTCCAGTCTGCCTTTGCACCTCATAATGATGATAAATGATCAAACTGTTGCCTCTGGCCTCAGAACAAGAGCAGTAGCTGAACCAAGTACAATGGTTTCAAATAATCAGACAGATTAAAAAACTAGGAGGTTCAGTGACATTTCCTTCTAACCCGTGTGTCACTACAGTGAAAAAAGTTCCAGATTACTAGATCTGTTGTGAAATTATTCATTAGTCCTTCCACCTGTGTCCCTCTAAGAAGCAGATCCCCCGTGTACACCTTTTTGTTTTGTTACTTCCTATGTCCTTCCTCTTATACCAAGCCACACCTCTTTCATCTCATTTTATTTCCTTACTTCAACCATCATCCTCACTTTGTCCCCATTCATTTCTCTTCCCTCTTCTTCAGACTTAATCCCTTTCCTCTACAATCCCTCATTTCCTTTCCTTTCCTTCTCGTTCCTGTCTGCCTTCTCTTGCTGAAACCAGTGCAGAGTGATCCTATTGTTGTGTTTCCCTCCATCTCTTAGGGGCAGCACTTCAGGGACCTACTGATTGGATTAGAGCTTTCTATTCCCTCTGGGTGGATCACAGAGAACAGATGCAAATCGCCAACAGCGTGGAAAGCGTGCAGTGGTTAACCCAAGACAACAATGCTGTCTGACTGCAAGTCAAATCACAACCTGTGATGTACTGCAGACAATGTGTTCATCTCTCACAATGATGCAGAGTCTGGAGAAGAGTAGGCAGAACAGTAGCAAAATAACTTCTGGGCACTTTGTGTAAATGAGGTAATCCTGTACTATATTAAACCATATTAGACTCAACTAATTTTTGCTTTTATTCACAGGACAGACAAAGACTCGCACAGTGGGGAGCAGCAGATGTTTACAACCAGGGCCAAGTGAAAGACCTTGATGCACATAAATACAGTTATAATTAAAGTGTGGGGGCTTTAAGCTCTAATCTGCTGTGAGCACTAATCTGCAGTTTGTTGTTCAGCAAGCATAAAAGCACGCATGCACATTCATAAGTGAAAATGTGTGACTGATAACTCAAAAACCTAACACATAATACACAACTAGATGAGCATGCCAGTGCATGTGTGAAGCCTACATGCCTCCTGTATGTTCATGTGAGGGGGGTCAGCAGCCTGTCCTCTCAGTGTTCCCTAATGCCCCTGAATCCAGGACGGAGGCTTGATGGAATCACAGGAAATTGGATTTTCTTCCATTTGCTTTGGAAGCAGCCAGGAAGAGACACTAGCATGCCCCCCTCCCACCTCACTCATGCACCCCTGTTCCCATCCCATTACAGAGGCATGTTGCACCAAACCTCTGCTTTTACGTGTCATCCAAAGTTTCCCCTTGCAATGCAGAAATGCTAGGCTGGATGTCAGCAGAGTGCTCAATAAAGCAGCTGCTTGCACAATGGTAGCAGGAGAGATCCAGCACTGTGTAGTGCATCACCCTAATGGGGTGGAGCAATATGTTTAGGAGTAACATGGCTAGGGATTGATTTATCAGTACAGTTGCAGTTTGGCTGAATTTAAGTCACACCGATCTATCATTTCTAACACGAATTATGTGACGCAAGATGGATGAGAGAAAGAGTGAATTAAGGATACACAGACACAGCATGTAGTCTTACTTTTAAAAAAGATCAAAAATGTTATAACTAGTCCAAAAGTGGTCAAAAAGGAAAAAATAAAGTCAGATCAAATAGTTTTGTAGATCCATTTTGTGCTTTTAAGTCTATCACAAAGCACCAGCCCCTCCGGAGACATTTTACTGTCGGATTATTCTAAAAATCTCAGCATAGGATTGTCAAAACAACTCAGTCAACTGGGAACAAATAAAACTGTCCGTACCTCTGTTTATCTGCAGAGGAGCGCACAACGGGACAGTAAAATATATTGTGTTCATTTGTATAAAAAGCGGTTTAACTTGTTTTCTTCAGTCTGAATACAGACCCATGACAACAGGGGAATATATTCTCCAAAGTATTCAAAGCTAAACTTCACATCAGGATTAAATGGAGGGGATCAAGGGCATATCAGAGGTGGAAACTTAACTCAGCTGGGGAAACAAATAGAAAAGTCTGCTGAATCTGTCCTAAAAGTAGGCTGTCTGTTCCTAAGCAATTTATTTAATTTAAAAAAAAAAAAAAAAAGTTTGTTCTGCCAGCATCTCTAAAATATAGCTGTCTTTCATAGTATTATAAGATGGACAAAATATTACCACACAATGACTTCAGTGCCTGAAGAGGAAAATACTTTCAATAAATCCCCATAATTACTATTAACCACTATCACATTATCCAAGTTTCATTCTTTTCATGTGCTCTTGTAACAAAGGCCAAATGATTATTTAAAAATGCTAAATTTGGGGGGGGGATTAGTGTCTCTGATGTTGAAACTACAATGACTTAAATTCTGCAGGACTGCTGATCTTCTAAAGGCCACAAGACTCAATATGCCAGTGGAGACTTTAGGTACAATTTCTCCTTCAGCTCTCTGTTCTAATCTCATTTTTCTGTGTCTCAGTAAACTTTCTTTGGGCTTTTCTTCCTCTATTTCTCCGCCTCCTCCTTTTCTCCCCCTACTGTCCCTGACAGCAACATTAAACAAGTAGGGAAAAATGAAGAAGCAATTATGATTTATGACCAATGCATGCAGCAGCTGCTGACTTTTATAATGACAGTGGTTGGGGAGGGAGACAGAGTGGATGAATGAATGTGTGTGCGTGCGTCCGTGTGTGTGTATGTATTGGTCTCCAGGGTGTGTGTGGGGTAGATGAGGGGTGAATCGATAGGCGACTGGGATCATTGGTATGCAGATTCCAACAGATAGAATTATGATAAGCAGGTGCCATCAATCAGAAAGCAGAACACAGATCTGAGCCAGATTGAGAAGCTCATCCTCCTTCAGTGGGTCCCCTCTAAAACCAGAGTGGCTACTATGCCACCAAAACCTTAGACTTCATGCACAACTTAAATGTGCAATAAATCAACCACACTTAACAGATATCCATTTTCTAAGACACATCATATATGCACCAATCAGCACTCAGTGTCTTGAGCATTCTGTGGTGCTTTTACCCTACAAGCCACATCTGTTGAAAGAAACAGATTCAATGCACAATAAGCTGGGGATTGAACCACTGGCCAAAGAAACAAGACAGAAAGGCAAAATGCAGTATAGTACAAAATTTCTCAGTATAAAATGCTTTTCTAGTTGTCCATGTTTGCTTACTGTATCACTGTTTTTCCAGACAATATAGCAAATTAACTGCTAAAAATATGTATGTTGATAATCATAATTAAAAGAAAAGAAACTGATTAATTGACCATTACAAGCAAGTTTAACAGATTTGTGATGAATGGTTTTGGTGGGACTGTTACTATAGATCAAACTGTGGGGTGCAGGGTCATGACAGGTGAGGCGCGAACGACCTGGGACAAAAGTCATGCGGAACAAATGTTGAACATCGGATTAATTCTCATGACAGAACCATTAAATTACATTAGCAGACATTAGCAGGTACGTTAGCACAGTGACAAGTCAAACTCTCCAGCGTCACCACCTGCTCTGTGCATAGAGCTGTTCTGGTCCCCTGCAGAGGGCGTGAAATGATTTCATCCTGCGAAGTTGGGCATGAGGGAAAAGTTTGAGAACCACCGCTATATTTGAACAGCAGTCTTAAAGGTTGTAGATCAAACTAAAAACATGGCTTATTAGAGCTTTTAAAATACATAACAGTAGTATAAAGATAACATGGAATGGATGCAGTGATGCTTACGTTTTGGTGTCTTTACACTACTGTATAAAATATCCTTAAATGAACTGGAATTGAAAATGAAGATATCAGACAGTTGTGTGCTGCTTATGCTTCTGTAAACGTTTATCCCCCCCCCCCCCCCCCCCCCAATTTAAAAGGATCTGCAGACCAGGCCCAGCCCTAATTGAATCTGGGTCTCCTCTCTGAGCCGGGAGAGGTAACCTTGCCATGTGAGCACTGCCACCCACGGTCAAATTAGCCCCGACACCAAACTCACTGTCCTTCACACCTCCTAGGAGTGCCCTTCAGGTTCCTGGGTTTCCCCCATCTTTTCACTTCTACATGTCCCATCACATCAAGTGCCTAAACTTAAAGAAATGAGTTATCAAGTGGCTAAAATGTGTGCCCCCCCCCCCCAAAAGACAGTTAAAGCATCAGTGTTTTTACAGCCATCTTTCAGTTTAATTAAAAAAAAAAAAAAAACAACCCTTAGCAAACAGTCATTTTCCCCTCTCTCTGCAACAACAGAAAAAGGCAAAAGGCCTTTTCACTAAATCTCCATCTCTTCATTCACATCTTCCCCTCCACACTCCTCTCCCCTCTTATGTCGCAAAGCTTGCTTGTTCCCATGGGACACCTTAGCCTCCATTAAAGCCATCAGAGGAGGAAGATAGGGTTGAGGCTGAGAATTAACATCGCCTGAGGCCCCCCCGTCTGTCCTCCTGCGGCTCATCGATGATGTTTAAAAAGAAATATATGAAATAAATAAATACATAAAAGAGTGTAATATGAAAATCAATGGGTAAGCAGTGGGGGCTCTGGCTGAGGCATTTGGAGTGAGAGACTCATAAAGCTGAGTACTGCAGGAGACTGATGGAAGGCAAAACACTTACTTTGTTTATTCTCTCTCCTCACCCCATCCCCTCCCCTCGCTGTCTGTATCCAGCTCTCACTCTCTCACTCTCCTCTCCCCCTCTGTCTGAAACAGTCGAGGACAGCTTTAATGCTCCTGACAATTTATGTGGACGGTTAAGAACGATGGAAATCAAATAGTTGAGTGTAGGCAAGGCCCAGTGAGTGGCCAATAAGAAAGAAACAACAGCTGATGATGGCAAAGAGGACTGTTACCTGCTGGAATGGCTCTTTAGGCTGGACTATTACTGTCAAGTAGCTGGCTCTTTTCTGAGTGCTCATATTATAGATTCATAACTGTATCTATGTCTGATAGGCCCTTTTTAACACTGCACTGCAAGAGCTTTTATTTCATCGAGTCCAGCTAAAGTGTAGCAAGTACTAAATATGCATCCTATAACACCAACTTACTGTGTGACTTATAAGTTGTCAAGTGCTGTGTGAGGTGGATACAGTACGCAGTGAGTGTCTGTTATCCTTGATGGAGGCATGCTCAAATTCCTGCTTGCTTTAAAATGGTTAACTTAAGTAACGCATTATGGTAAGAGGACATGAATGATCATGGACTTCATGCATTTAAAAAAAAAAAAAGAAAAGTAATTAATGTAAAACCCACAATTAGGAATAAGCTATAATTAACAGTATCATGCATTGCTTCATGGAAAAATACATTAGCAAATGTATTAACAAAAGGCATTTCAGTAATGATTACAAGCTATTAAGACTGAAACAAGTCATGTTTGGGTCTTAATAGTCAAATGTGCAGGTCATTGAAAAGCCCAGAAAGACCAAGCAGTAATATATCCATCCATTTTCTGCCACTTATCCAGGGTCGGGTCATTGGGAGCAGCAGCCTAAGCAGAGAAGCCCAGACCTCCCTTTCCCCAGCCACCTCCTCCAGTTCATCCTGGGGGAACACAGAGATTCCCAGGCCAGCCGAAAGATGTAATCTCTGCGAGGTTGTCGGGGGGGGGGGGGGGGGGGGGGGGGGGGTGTCTACCCCAGGGCCTCATCCTGTTAGGATGTGACCAAAACACCTTGCCCATGAGGAATCCTAGTCAGAACCACCTTAGGTGGCTCCTTTCAAAGTAGGGGAATAGGAGCTCTACTCTGAATCCCTCTATAAGACAGAGGTCAGCCACCCTTCAGAAAAAGGGTGCAACCTCATTCTTTCAGAGGCTTGTGACCACAGGTGAGGTTAGGGACGTAGATCAACCCATAAATCAACAGCTTTGCTTTTTACACTCGGCTCTCCTCCCTACAATAGGCCAGTACAGTGCCTGCATTACTGCAGATGCAGCCCCAACGCATTTGTCAATCACTTGTTGCTCTCCCTGACTCGTAAACAAGACCCCCAGATACTTTAACTCCTCCACTTGGGCCAGCAACTTGTCCCTGATCTGAAGTGGGCACTCCACCTTTTTCCAGCTGAGAATCAAAGCCTAAGACTTGGAGGTGCCAATTCTCATTCCCACCACTTCACACTTGGCTGCAAACTGTTCCAGCGCAAGCTGGAGGCCACCACCTGATGAAGCCAGCAGAAACACACCATCTCCAAACCCCCCCCCCCTCAAAAAAACCCCCAAAGATGAGATCCTGAGGCCACCAAAGTGGAAGCCTTCCTCCACTTGTGTCTGCCTAGAAATTTTGTGCATAATAATTATGAACAGAACTGGTGACAAAGGGCAACCCCGGAAAAGTCCAACACCCCTGGGAACGAGTTATAGGTATTTGTGTATGTAACTCCATTTAGTAATGTAAACCAATTTGATTAATGCTGAATACATTTAATTGCTAACCCTAACAGGGCCACACACAAATCAAGTTCTGAATTTAAAAAATAAAATAAAATAAAAAATTAAAAATAGTTTTTTTGTTGATGACCTGCAGATCTGAACATGAAAAACAAGAAAATGATAAACCTGAATGCTGTTTAGGGTTAGGTTCACATCCATCTTTTTATATGGAATTTATCACCTTTATTGTAAAATGATAAAGTTTGGCTTGGTCTTTCTAGAGAGAAAGGTAATCACAAAATAGCAAGAGACGCATTAACCTCTGAGACTGCAGAGTTGTCCAATGTTGCTCTGGCATCCTGCCTGCATCCACACTAAACATACCATCATCATGCTGCAACCCATACCAAGGAACAAGGAGATTCACTTTCATTCTGCCTTTGTGCTTTTTGTTTACTGCTCTCCATGCTCCATGGTTCTGGTATAGTAATGTAAAAATCAGAACAGAGAAACAAGCATTTCCATTTTTGTTTTATCCAGGAATGCAAATACTTAGTTTTTGCTACAGTGGGAATACTGTATAATAGTGCCATAAAGCAATCATGCTGACTGATCTGCAACTTTGTCCTTTTCACATCTCTGGATGTATTGGGCTGTTTCTGGCAAATATTGGCAAAACCACAGTATAGCATCACAGTAAACATCATCAGACCTTAGTAGTGTCCATCTCACATCTTTGTTTACTCTGCCTACCTTCATCTTATTTTGTTCTCCATTTTCATTCAATAGATTTTTTTTTCCCTCTTACTTTCCCACCTTGCTGCCTTTTCTTAATTATCCTATATATTCTCGAGGATAGGTTGCACAATTATATGCACAGAAACATGCACGCACACGCACACACACAATTATGACAAATATTGCTGGATATTTGTTATGACTGGGTTGACTGAGCCATTAGTTATAGGAGGCAGTGCTGGGAAAGGGGAGGGATATAAACGTGTAACAATGCCTCCACCATAGAATTTCAATCAGCCCCCCCACAGTGTGTGCGAGAGTGTATATGTATTTGCCACTTTGATCACACAAGTAGCCGACACCACAGCAGAGGACGTAGATGAGTGAATTCGGTACTCTGTGCGCTGCAACAGCAGCCGAAGCTTCACTGCAAAAAAACTGCACGAGATCCATAAAAAGGTTTATTTTTTGCTCAAAGCTGCTTGTTCAGTATGAGATTCAGTTAATATTGATAGAGGTTTACTATGCTTAAGTAAAAAATGTGCAATTCAGTTTGATTAAAATGAAAAATGTTTTTCAGACATGCTACTTGATTTGTGAACCAGGGAATTGGCACAAACCAAGAATATTTTTATTTTATGAAAAAGGCAGCCTTGTACTTCTCAGTAAGCTCTGTAGTTTGTATTTATGCTGTGTTTTGACCTTTTATATTTTTCCCCATTCATTTAAACACACAGTACAACCACAGTAAATCATAAGGCTGGATTATTAAACCAAGAAGCATAATGACTGTTTCCTTACAGAGTGAACCTTTTGTAGATCTTCAATTGTTAGTACATCAATAAACACTGTGTTCCAAAAAAAAGCTTTTTTAAATTCAAGTGTAAAAGGACACATTCTCTTAGTTCCACCTTCTCAAATGTAAGACTTTGCAGGTTTTATAGGCTCTATCTTGAAATGTAATCTTGAAAATCAGTTAATTGAAATTATTTGGTAATGAACACATCACTTGTAATTGGGTTTGAAGCCTTAAATGTGTGGATTTACCCCAAGGCAATATGACTGTTTAGAACATTATTATGGCTTAAATTATAAAAAATACAAATTATTTACCGCAAGCCTGACAAATTTCCCTTACATTATAATTTTAGTTTTGAGTTTAAAAAAAAAAGAAAAGAAAAGTCTTGAATGATTCTGGCAGATCTTTAGGTCATTGCCATAACTGGATCTCTGAAGCATGAGTGAATGTTTGGCTACAGGCTACAATGTACCCTTGCACATTTGCAGAAGCACTTATACATTCATGTCTGCATAAGGGGCCCTCCACTTGTATGGTAGGCTTCTTTTGATTGGCAACTTAGAATCATCAAGAAGGGGCATTTAGTGAGCCATCTCGTAAGCTACTCCTGGCCTAACCTGTTTAAAATAATAAAAGAATTTTTTAAAAATTATATAATAAAAATATTATTAGCTAATGCCTAGACGTTAACTTTAGAGGGTTAGAACAAATACAGGAAGTGCTAATGTGGAAAAACTTATTTTAAGTTCTTTGCTGCATGACTGTATAGATCAGTAAAGCTGACATCTCACACGGAGCCATGAATTCACTGTTTGGCTTCATTATACAAATAAATCAACACTCTGCCTCAGCTTAAGTCCAGCCAGTCCACTCATAAGAATCTCAAATCAATGCATCGATGGAGAGACCATGTCATTACAAATTAGCCATGCAAACTTGAACCCACAGTGTGCCCTTTCCAATTTTACATACAAGTAGCATTGCTGTGCCTAATTCAAACAATTTTAAAAAAGTAAAAAAGGTAAATGAAGTAAAAGTAAAGGTCCTGAAGGCCCAAAGTTCTCACACAGAAGTATCCATGCTGCCCAGATATCTGCAGGTGCCACGCACAGGCTGTGTGTATGTGACTTGTGTGCTCTCCAGCCACCAATTGTAGGCCACCCAGTCAGATATTTATTACTATTGATCTAGCTGGTCCTGGCTGAAGACTTTTGTTCTGCTGGCTCAAGACTCTGACCTCAATTAAGTTATGAATTTCTATCTGATAGACTGATAGACTGGGAGTGCTTGGGGCCTGCCGTGGCCACGCTACCACGCTGGTTTAATTAGAATTAGCGGTGCTGCGAGT
Organism: Archocentrus centrarchus; assembly: GCF_007364275.1. Classification (NCBI taxonomy): domain Eukaryota; kingdom Metazoa; phylum Chordata; class Actinopteri; order Cichliformes; family Cichlidae; genus Archocentrus; species Archocentrus centrarchus. Next base: position 20,425,104 of record NC_044349.1, on the reverse strand, counting down.
CGCCCTTGTTGCCTCATGGATCATGTTTTAATACAAAGTAGAGGCGGAGGCAGAGAGGGATGGAGTGAAGGGGATGGTGGAACTGGAGGGGAGGGGAGAGTGATGAGGAGAAGGGAAAGAGGCAGAGGGACAGGCAAAAATAAATAAATAAAGGAATGAGTCAAGTTAAAGCATGTGAGACAGCTACATGCTTAAAACTTTTGCTGCCTTTTTCCTCCCATCACCTACCCTTAATGTTTGCTTCCTCCCTTGCATTGTAAGTGTGTTGGGTTAACCTGCATGTCACCTGTCTGTCCTCTTTGTTAAACTAATCCTCCCTGTCACTTACGCTCTTAGTAATCCCAGTCTAAGGCAGACATTGTGAAAGTCTTCCCTGGACCATTCCTGGTAGTCTAGAACCTAAGCCATGCCTTCTTAACTCCTCCCTCCATGAATGGATATGTCCTTTCTATAAATGTGTGCTTCCAGAGCAACCCAGAGGTTTACTGGGAAGATTAAAATGTTTGGGATTTCCACCTGAAAAACAAAGAGTTGTGTGTGGGCGATGAGGCTTAGCTGTGGGTTTGGGATTACAGCATCTGGGCAGTGAATGACCATAGGGGAGGAAACAAACATCCATGGGCCCCAGGATGGGACATATTCTTGAATTTCAAGGTGAAAAAAAACAGGCCATCTCCTAAAAATGACTAATTCTTGATTGGGATGCATGTACCAGAACATTTGAAACTTGTTTGTTTTGCTTTGATTTATTCCTGCAGTGGTAAAACTGAAGGATTCTTAGTATTCTCATAAATAGATTATATCTGTTTTGTTGGGTCTAGAGCCATGCCAACCTTATTTATGCATCAACTTTTAAATCAAGAATCAGTAAGGTGTAACATTAAAATATTTTTGCGAAAAAACATTCAACAGAATGAGTTAATGATGATTTCTGCTGAACTTTCCAAATACCATTATGACACCATCTTGTGCTCAGATTTGGTGTCACTGAATATTTTGCCAAAACTTGAATGCAATGTGTTTAAATTTGTCTGCATACACAGCATCTGCAGAAGAACTTTGAATAAAAAGACAGCCGGCAAAGCGCTTTGTGAGCTTTTGGAATGTCCTCAAAAGAAAGACCATTTCAACACCTGTAACTAAATCACAACTGGCAAACCTCAATTTTACAAGCAACTTCATGCAGGGCTGTTTCCCCTCCCCAGCAGCAAAACAATCAGGGAAATCAGTTAGCATATAATAAAATCTGCAAATGAGATGCAGAATATTTTCACACTGCACAGGACTTTTTGGCTGTGGAGACTTTCTGGTATCCACTTGCAGTCCAAGTTCTATTGACAAATTGCATTTGAGTAGGCTTTGGTTGTCCCAAACAGACAACATTTTTGACAAAATGCAATCCCAAAACGTATAGCTACCATTTGATGAGGTTTTTTTTTGTAATTTAGAGACCAAGAGACAGGGCAGAAAGTCTTTGCCCAGATATCCAGTGGCATATACACCAGCAGCCCTGAACAACTGGCTGTTGCCCACAGAAGGTTAAGTCAGCAGACTAGCCAATAGCTTTCCAGACTGGAAACTACTTAAAGAAAATATAAACAAGCCTAAATCATTCCAAGGATTTGATTCCAGCTTTTATAGAAGCACATTTCAGACATTTGTTATACTAAATGTATTAAACAAATTTATGATAAATTTTCTCCTGTTTGGATCTGTTTATGCCACTGTTGGGATATGATGGAATGTCCTAAACTTACACTTGTCTGTCATCAATTTGCTTAATATTTTAGCATAAATATAAGAGTGGTATTCAAGCCTTAATTTACATTATTACATTGAATGAAGTTTTATTCGTCTTACCACCAGCTTGTTTTGCCTGCCCCACTTTCTTCGGGGTGAATTAGCTAAGTGAGCATGGATACAGTGAAGAGGACGACAGGGTTTTACTGCACCAAAACCAGGGCCTGAGCTACAGTTGGCAGGTGGCAGATCTGTTATCTGTGTATTCAAACGGCTACCTATTGTGGTCCCACCCTGCCTTGATCCTGGATTAACTATCAAACGAGCCCTTAATGCAGGTTACCAGGGTTTGGGAACAATTCACTAAAACAATCAGTTGATTAATTTCAAACGATTTTCCCTCTTCTGCCAAGCAAATGATAATACTTTTGTTTTAACTCCAAGCCCCCCTCCCCTTTTTAATCAACAAATTAAGCATAAATCATGTTTGATCTTTATTTACTGGTTGCTCAGCAGTTGGTAGAGGTCGAGAGAGATTACTGGGCACTCTAATAGGCCACAAACAACCCAAACATTCCTCTGTTTCCCTCATGAACCTCTCACACTCCTATCAAAGGGTCTTCGATCAAAAGAACAGAACCATTAAAACTACCCATCAAATTTTTCATCTTCCTCCAGTATAACAAAAATAATTCTTGTCCTTTCTCCACTCCTGAGTAAACTCCAAGACCAACTAACAAAAGGAAGTTCAAGCATGTTCTAATGAGAGGCATATTGTTCTGTAAGCTTTACATAGTGAGATAATTTGGCATCGCAACAGAGTGGCATGATTTAGCTGACTATATTTTTCTCCGAGCCACCTCTTTGCCACCTCATAAATCTGCTTCCAGCAGCTCTGATGCTGAGGTCCAGTTTCTTTAATATTCAGTCTCCCACACAGTTGACGAACTCTGATACCTGAGACATGAGCAGGTGGAAAGTTTCTAGTGGTCTGAATACATGAATTCAGTTCATGTTTGTGCTCTGATTGGCTACAAAATCCTGCCTCTGAAATACCTGTTTACATTTGTGCACTTATGTTTCCACAAAAGAGATTTTAAAGACCAATTTTAGTTGATCATTCACCACTGCCATCTTGATTCTGTTTGCTCTATTACAAATGATTCAGGGGGAAGAAGGAAATAAGACTAAAGTGTGCAAGAAAAAAAAAATTTCACTGTGCCCAAATTTAGGCATCCAGTATCACTACCTAGGGAGAGATTTAGGTTTTCAATTTTGACTGCTGAAAAGTCTTGGCACTTAGATATATTAATTTATTTTTTTAATGATGGATACACGACTGTAAATGTGTTACATTAAATTTAAAAAGGAAAAAAAAAAGAAAAAAAAAAAGACGACAAGCCTCTATCTATACATCAATCCACTTCTGCTGTCATTATCTTGATATGGCAGTAAATCATCAGTGAAGTGTTTTTGCAGTTATCTTACTGTTAAGTCTTTTATGAGCCATTTGCCACAAATCTACCACCTCCCTGCAAGCATTTGAAACAAAAGGGCCACGCATGACCACAAAAGAGAGTCATTTGTGAAATGTCCTGATTATGTGGGTTGTGCAACGTAAAACAATTTGCCTGATTACTTCCAATTGATTCGTCCTTACAGTTAAAACCTCAGTGCGCAGGCTGGTGAACTGCACTGTGTCATGCCGCTGTGCAGGGGAACAGGAGTAATTTCTCCAATGCGCAGCTGAGCCAGCTTACCAAAGCTAAAGCCTCCTGGATGCTACTAAACCTCAGGGAGCCTAAACACTAGGCTAGCTACCAGCTAACTCAGTCTGCTAAAACCCTGAGGGATTTGTCTGTGGCACAAAGTGAATTAAAGGTGACCTTCTGAAAGGGATGGAGAGAAAAAGAGAAAAGGGCATTGGGGATGCTGGCGATGTCACCATTTGTTTTCAGTTTACCTGCCCATGTACAAACCAGTGATGTAGGAATTATAAGGCTTCCATATCCTCATCCAACATAATGTAAAGAGATATTTACTTATACACATCACATTGAATAGTGACTTCTAAAAACATACAAATCCATTAGAGACCTGAAGTCATTCTGCAATTTTTGCGAAGTTGTTTCCTAAGCCTCCCACATTGTCTTTGCCAACAAGTTTTGATTACATGTTTCTTGTTGACATTTGCCATGTCAATAACTCATGTGAGCAGACATTTATTTGTCTGATGTTAAAACTACTCCTTATATGATGATAGCATAAAGCCTGGAATTGGAGCAATAACTTAGGACCCTTATTGTCTAATATTAAGTGATCACTAAGATTCAAAACAACTTTAGTGCAACATTGAGTTTTCACAGCAAATGCTAATTGTAATTGTTTAGATATAACCTGATACAACATATTGCCCCAAAAGCCAGATTTCCATCATCAAAGTGCTTCCATGACCAATTGTGTTTTAGAACAAAATACATGAAGTACTCCAAAAGAAAAAAAAAAATGATACTCACCTGAATGTTGATATCTGCTTTGTGCTGTAGTAATAAAGACACCATTTCCTTATGGCCTCTGTCGCAGGCCCAGTGCAGAAGAGCCCGGCCCTGCAATGACAAAAATTCACCATACTGTGACACTCAAACATGAAAGAATGGCTAACCTTCTAAAGGGCAAGGATGTGTTTAAGTTTGACGCTCTCAGTGTCATGTCTAGTCAGACCGTGTGAATCAGGCTTGAAACCAAAAACACTTTGCACCTCCTGCCTCCTCACCCCCTTTTCCTTCTCTACCTCAAAAAAAAAAATTCAATAAGCATGCCTCAATCTGTTTCTTTACTTCAGACATTAAGTTCTGAATTCCCATTCAGAACTGAGAGCCTTTGGACCTGTCCCTACTGAGCAGCAGATGGAGTGATGAGATATGTGGACTGTGTGTACAGGGTTGAAGCACAGTCTGAAGTCTTCAGAGCAAATTGCAGAATGCTGCAAAGGTTGATTGATGGGACGCTGTGCACAGAACATGAGTAGCCCCCCTTCTCCCTCTCTCTCTTTCTCACGTTCATGCACCATCCTCTCCTTAGGTCCGAGATCCTTGCTCTAATAAAACCACACAAGCTCATTTTTCAGTGAGGCCAATTAGGTAAAGCAAACTCTCCAAGTCCAATTCTGTTGCTTAAATTATATTGATCACCACAGCTGCATGTTAAAATGGATACTTATAAGCTGGGCTAGAATACTAATAAGTTGGCCTCTCTTCCCCTTTCTCTCCCAGGTGTGCTGCTGCTGACTGTTGGCCACATTTTCACTGAAGATCCAAGTGTGCAGGTTCCAGACAGACATTCTACAAAACACTGAAATATGTAGGCTTTGAGATGTTGGAGATTGACTGGAGTTACCATCCTATGATTTAAGTATCTTCCAACCAGTCAAGTTGCAGCACTTTTTTTTAATTTGGTCTCATGTTGCGAAGACTGAAGGAATTTAACAGGTGGGCGCAAAAAGATTTGTCAGCACAACAGTTCACAACCACATGTGATATATGATCACAATCTCCCATTCTGTTCTTGAGTTATGGCAATGAATTATAGCAATAAGAGCATTTTTTGCAGAACATTATGACAGCACTGGACTTTTTTTTTTTTTTTTTTAGGTTTTGTCATAATTAGGTTATGAATATTTGAATAAAATGTGACCAGTGTGGAGACCACAAGTGCTGCTCTGCAAAGGTTAGACACCAGTAAACCAGTTAAGGTCAAGGAAAATGTTAGATGTCATGCACATCCTGGTAGGTAAACGCAGATATTTGCTTATTTCTTCCATCTCATCCTCTTTTACCCGCTCAGTCCCCAAACAAACACCTTTTGCATACGAGTCCATACACAAACCATAGTATCCAAAACATTTATGCAACTGTCCCTACAGCTAACACAGCTGAATTACATATGATTAAACAGACACTAAAGTCAGTTTGTGAAGGAGTCTGGAGTTTCTTTTGAGAAAGATGTTGGAGCAGGGCTTTTGTCCAGTCAAACATGCTCTGAAGTAATTTCCACACTACAAGTATCTCCACATTTAATTCCATACTTTTAATATAGTGGAAATGCAACTATACATTCTATTTGTTCACTGTTGCCAGACAAAACCCAAAGTTGGAAGTCCTCTAATTCCTGGCATGAGACTCAAGTTTAATTTCAAACAGAAATATTAAAAGGTGAAATTAATTCTTCAAATTTTTAAGACAAACTACAATTATATAAATATAAGAACTACAATAATTCCATAGATGCAGCTTTTAAATGTAGTGCTTTTGATGATTAAAAAAAAAAAAAAAAAAAAAAAAATCTTAATGTAGTCTACTCATATTACAACAGATATTATGGATTAGAATTGAAGCAAAAATACCACATGTGATCTCTTTGGCACTAAAGCACCATTTATTCAATCCAAACAATGTAAACAAATGTTAGCTGGCTGTGTTAAACTGAATGTGTTAAAGAATTTTTATTTCAAGAAATTTCATGCAGAAGAACATTTTGCTGATATGCTGTCTTTTTTTCTTTTTTTTTTTTTTTAAAAAAAAGGGACACTTCAATAGCTACATGTAACTAAACTGTGGCCCCTCGTTTATTTGTTTTTCCAAGCCATTTTTTTACTGTTATCTGTCAAAGCTAGTGATAAATTGCCATTGCTTGTAAATTAATCAGAAAAAGCATGCAATAACATCAGCAGCTATGAGACAGGATGACCTTGCCTCACATGTTCTGATGAATTTTATTCTTCTCACACTTTGGCTCTGAGCTGGTATTTGGCTTGTTGGTTACCACTAGAAATGTGTAGCACAAGTGGGAATTTAGTCACTGTCCCAAACTGAGTGCTGGAAAAAGCTCTTTCTGCCTCTCTGAAGTGCAGATGCAGATCTTGGGTTCTTGGTAATGACAAACTTCACTACTGCCCTCTGCTGTTGAGCAAACTGAACTACAAGTAAAAGGCCAACAATGGTGGGGACACAAAAAGCTTTCCTCTGCAAGCTCACCGAGGTCCCTCAGCCATCTGGCCTTCGACTGTGAATTCACCAGCCTGTTTATCTGAATAGCAGCTGTGATGAAAGAGGCAGGGAGTGAGCCATTTGGCCTGGCCGCAAACAAATCAAGGACAGATGAATGGAGTTCAGGGTCAATCCCAAAAACACCTCCTGATGCTAATAGCTGCTCATACAATTTACGCATTTCAGTCTGAACAGGGATTCCTGTGTGTGGCCACAGATCACTGAAACCATTATGTAACAAGTGCTGCATGATCTGCATGAACCATTCCCCCAGTGGACCTGTATTTTTCATGATACAGGTGTGATTGTTTTCATCTTCTTCCCACACAAGGGGTAAAAGCTATACAGCTGTTATAGATTCAGCAGAGACACTTCAGCGATACAATGACATTCTTCCTGACACTGGGCTCTGCTTTGCATTTGCTCTTCTACTTCTGGTGTCCATTATGTATAGAATTACAATACTGTCATGATAACCTATTCAGTTGCACTTTGTCAAGTCTACCATGCAAGCATTAGAGTGACTGAGCTTTGCAGATACCTCTTCATCCCTTATATTGACATCCACATTCTGGGAGGTGATGGCGTTCGTGATGTATTCGATGTTATTGTCTCTGCAGTAGTCAAAGATGTTCTTATCCTCTTCCCTGAGAACATGGAAAAAAGAGAACCAGGATCAGCTTTTTTTTTTTAAATTTATAGCTAAAATGCTCAGATGAATGCTTCCTTTGGTTTTACTTGGTCAGGCTAAGATTTCAGCAGGTTATGGTTTGTGTGCACCGCATTCACTAAACAGTTTAACTGAAACTACTTTCAACCCTACAAACTTTCAACAGGTTTCTGGAAAGAAATGTTGCAGTTTTCAGAGCCGTTAGTACCACAATCCAAAATCCATTCACTTTTATGGTCCTGAGATGGGAAGAATATACATAAACTATGTCCATGAAACAAAAATATTTGTATGAGCAATCTGTGTGCACTCTTTAGCTAAATTATGTGGTCATTCAAAATGCTTAATATCACAGTATAGGTATACCAGACAAGCAAATGTCACAGTAGTAACAGTAGTAGCAAATATAGTCAACTAACCATAGAAATAACAGATAGCATCTCTCATAGAAAAGCAGCAGCCACGCGTCCCAGATCCTTTGGGAATACTGGCATATGACACATGCACACAGCAGAGCCATCCCACCTCTAATTATATCTGTGTCTCTAATCACCTCCTGGCATTGGGGACAGGAGTGAGTGCTGGGGGAAAGAGGGTGCAGTGGTGGAGGAGAGATGTAGGGTGAGGGGGAGAGAAGGGGCAAAATCTCATTTAGAGCTTTACGCCTTCCCTTTCCTCTACCCATGCCGGCCATTCAGATTAATTGAATTTAGTGCTCTATTGTTCGTCAGAAAACCCTGCATACCTGCCGCTTCACCACTCCCACACAGTCAGTCATCCACAAGACAAATCCCCCCCAGTTCCTCTGACGCCAGCTTGCACTGGGCCTTAAAAGTCCCAGATCACACATTGGGCCAATTCCCCATGAAGAATAAGGGTGATGTTTACCTTAGAATGTAACTCCAGTGCTTTCAAGATTAAATGGACTGGTACATATATACACGTGCTTTTTTTTAAAGTCATATTGATCACATAAAGCACTCATACACTATAAGCCACATTCATATAAATACATCTTTGGGATTTTTGCATTTGGCCAAAAAACACTGACTGGACTGAGGGAACAAGGGATCAAACCACCCACTTACCAATCAGTGGAACACCTGCTTTACCTCCTGAGCTACAGCTGCCTCTGGGTTAGACCCTGTGCAGTATAATCGTACACAGCCACTACCATCCTCTGTTAGAAACGCAAAACAGATTTGGTTGAAGCAATTCAGGCACAAAAGTGACTCGGGTCCAGTTTGATCAGAAACTGTTTTTACACTCAAAGTTGTCCTCGCTCACATTTGGCACACAGCAGGAGATAAGTTCAGTGTTTTTATTAAAAATAAATAAATAAAATCTTAGGTGAAGCAGCTGCCTGGACAGACCAGACGAAAGACAGGATAACAAGACAACCCCTTGCAAGCAATAAATGCAGCAGAATATAAGCTCCTCTATTTGCATGTGTCACCATCAGACTTTACTAGGCTATTAGCATTTTGCTAATGGCTAAAGACCATTTAATATCTGATCTAATGCTGACATTTGCACTCTCACTTTGTGGCGTTTTCTCCAGAGAAATTTAGGGCAGCACTTCATGTATGAAAACAGTTATAGTAATCACAGTCTAAGTACCAGAGATCCAGTACACACCAAATACTCTACACACCAAATCGATGGACATCCAGGGACATAAATCTGTTTATGCTTACTGTTGGTTCCCAATCTGACACAGCAACAATACAAAGAAAGTTGTATCTGCTGTTTGCACTTTAATGCTTCTCTGCACTTCCTTTTCTTCCTGCCTTTCACCTATACTTGCTCATACCTTCCCTCCCACCACCCTCCCTCTCATCAGCCTTTGGTGAATTATGAATAACTCATTACACTTTATCACAGATAGGTTATGTATGAGCACATTCATTTGCATACTCCTGATTACCACTGCTATGTTTTATTCATGAAGCACCAAGCTGGGTCCCACCTACTTCCGTGTCTGATGGCCACGATGACCCCAAATGTCCCTGATGTGTGGCCGCCATCCGTCTCCCCCGGCAACTAAATCAATAGGCCAGCTCATCAGTCCTTTCGTCGATGGTTGGATAGGGCTTGCCTAACGAGTGCTTGACATATATAAAGCACAAGCAAACGCACATGTACACACACCACTAAGGGGGTAGATCGGGGTTATTAAAAATGTGCTTATATAGGCTCACAAATAGAAATCACAAAATGGTCAGTTCTGATCCTTTCCATTAACACTAATGACACAAATCCACAGAAAAACACCCAGGCTATAAACAAACTAATGATTAATGTGGGTCCTATAAACGACATGACAACAGCGCCGCAAAGCATGCTGGGAAGGTCACAGGCTACTCTGTCATCACCGGAGTACCAATGGTTTTGTGTTTGTGTACGTGTGTGAGAACGTTATGTGCTCACATGTGAGTGTCCAGTCTGGTGTACTGGCAGATATGTCCTTCATCCATCAGGCTAAACTGGTCACAGTGTTAGAGAACACTCATCTACCTGGCCTGAGCTTCACTGATCAACACCATGGCCACACCATTCATCAAACAAACACACACATACACCTACACAATCTGTCATCACATTCCCTAAAGGACCCTGGTCGATCCCCTCAACAAGGCTGAGTTCACGAAAGTATGAGAAACCCAAATAGCTCAGCTCTGGCTTCCAGCAGAGTGTTTGGGACAACAAAGCCCCCATTGTTTTATCAGAATCCTTTTTTCAAGGCGGGTGAGAGAATTACAAGTGTAGCATTCAAAGGCTCCTCAATCACACACTGATCAGCTCAGTAGTCCAGGGATATTGGCTAATCAATCCTGCTTTTTGGGTCGATGCACACTCCACCATACACACGCACACTCTCTAAAGTCGAGATGAGCAGTCAGCAATGCAATTAACTCTGTGTCTGGCTAACAGGTGCTTAGCTTTTTAATATGGAGAGGATCTGCATGTGTTTCTGTGTGAGAAAGAGGAAATTGAAATGCAGCAGAGCAGTGAGTGTGACAGTTCTGGCAGGTTGTGCAAGAACCTGGATGAAAAATCACAGCGACGTATAGTGAAAAGTGTATGTTTGTGCGTGCATAAGTGTGCACATTTGTGCTCTCCTGTTTCCCTCGGGGCATTGTTGCTACTGGTTATCACTGAGAGGAGCACTGTTCTGGGAAACCTGGTTTACTCTCCTCGCTCTGCTGTATCCGGATCGTCTTCATCCCTCCCCTCCAAAAAAAAAAAAAAAAAAAAAAAAAAAAAAAATCATAATTAAAAAGGGGAGAGCACTTCTTCCCAAGACTGTGCATACTAATCGCATACAGCCATTTATGATGAAAACCTGCAGGAATCACACATCTCATTTTCATCTCCAATAGAGCTCTTTTTCATTGAAATGAGGATGGGATTTTAAGCTTGAGTGGTCTGCCAGGCAAGAGTAAATGGAGAATATGTTTCATTAACATAAATCATAACTGTATGACGTCTCTGGGCCCGAACTGCAGTTATGGTCTGTTGAATATAATCAAATACTGCATCAACAATGCCAGACTTAGACTGAGTTGACTTAAGCATTGAATAAGTGGTGATTCACAACTGGAGGAAAAAGCTGAGTCTGTTCATGCTTTTGGCATCTGAAGTACAATCTGTGTTAAAATGTTAGCATCGTTCCCTCTATAATTAACAGAACAGGCAGATGCTGGGATATGTTTCTGTCTGTGTTACCTGATCATCTCTTCTTGGTATAGGGAACTGACTGCTGCTCCTCCAAAGCCTGTTCTCCTCTCTGCTCCTCGTCTTTCCTGTAACAACAGCACAATAGAGAAAGAAAACAGAGAAAGAATGACATCACCTGTGATAGCCACACCTGCAGCCACAGAAAGTTAGTCACCCCAAGAACTGACATTTTACGCAACATATCTGAGGCGTTTTCCTTTTTTGATGTACATACACAAACATATCTTGGATTGCCTATATCACACTATGTTTATTTAACATTTGGTAAACTATTTCTATTTGCTAGTTCTATTTGCAACATAAATATTTAGTTAACATTTGCATATTCAGTTATTCATCACAAATGTTAAATTATTTCATATTGTTTTTTGTTTTTCAATGAGTTCTTTTCACTTGTTTTACCAGTAATGGTGGTCTGTTCAGCTGCAGAGATCTGCTGGTATTAAATACACAAAACACTGGCCACAGAATTCAACCTATTAAATACAGGTGTTTTGGACAAGTGCTGATTGGGACATACCAAGTGTTGCTAAACTATGGGGGATGACTGGAGTCATTGACTTTAAATATGCTGTTTATTTTCTTTGTTTCTTTGTTAGGTAGTTAGGGTTACTCGTACATTAAAGTAACTATTAAACTAACTGATGGTTTGTTTCTTTGGTATTAAATAGTTTGCCAGTGTTTGTTACCCCTGTGTGTCTAAATTGCTCTGATCAGCCAGTATTTCAGCTCTTGTTTGTCTATAACAGTTTGTTTGAGTAGTTAGTTTGTCTTATGCTGCCATATAAACTCAAATTTAGGTCTGTTTATTAAAGTACACCTTAAAAAAACCAAACAAGCAAACAAACAAACAAAAAAGTACTGTGTTCTCATGCTTAACCAGCTCATTCCTCACATATGGTAACAGTGGTGGGGTCAGTCAGCTGAGGACACAGTGCTTTTTTCTTTTCTTTTTAGCCATGCACTATGGAGATAATGAGGGGAGCCAAAACTGAAGGAACCAGCTGGGATCTTCCACACCTTCATGGGACAGCAGGAGGCAGTAAAACTTAAGCAAGAGTCTACATGGGAAGAACAGCATTTAATGTTTTTTTAATGCCAGTTTTAGCTTCTACAGACGTAAGTGCAAGCTTGCCTGTAGATAACCAAATTCAGGCTGGGTTTTCTGCCTCATTCCTCTACTGGTAAGGCCACATATCCCTATGTTCATATGGATGTTGATTCACTTTATTATGAGAGCTTACAGGCAAAGGTTCAATTTCCTTTATATTCATCCTAAGAGCCCCAAGTGAGTTGTGAGTTTAAATAAGTTGTATGGGAAATGGATTCAGCCTAAAGGTAAAACAGTACAGGAAATCTAATTATGGAACAAAAGGAAGAGCCAGCCACGGAGTAAGACTTTCTGTAAGGATAAGGATATCTGGAGGCCACTACCATCTCAGCACCACCAGAGGTCGGCAACAGGTGGGTAAACCCCCTGTAAGGGAAGATCTGCAAGCAAATACACTATTTAAAACAACTCAAAGAATACCAGTTTGTTACCTTTGCAGCCAGGAAGGTCTCACTAAGCTCACATGTCCAAATTTAAGAAAAATAAAACATCGGGCAAAATGGACACAAATGTGTTTTTATAATATGACAAATGTGTTGTTTTGTTTTTTTTGGGGGGGGGCCACTTTTCAAAAACTACTGGGTCATCATTCATAACCAGTTAACTCCCTAAACATCCACTACACAGAATGTTAAAACTGAAAAAAAAATGGCATTTACTATTCATAGTGGTAGGTCACAGTTCAAACATGCTGTGCAATGAAAGCTTGTGTCAGTCACGAACTCAGCCTACTTTAGCTTAGTTTAGCAGCCGTGATATGGACCTGATACAAACCTTTTGGGTCCGTCTATTCTCTACAAATGGCTATAGCCTGCCTACCTGCTCCCAACTCTAGCCTTTGAAAATCTAAAGCTGGCAAAGATGAAGTTCAAATTGAAATTTGAAACAACTCTTTGGGGCTTCAGACATGACCTCACTAGTAATAAATGATGAACAAAATGGATAACAGTTTTAAATATATTGTATCTTAATTTTGTGACTATTGTTAATCTTCTGTGTTTTCATGGGATCCCACATTACATTTAGTTCAGCCAAGACTTTATTACCCAGACTATCTTTGTGGGCCAACCTTGACTCACAAAAGGAACCCACACAAATCTGATTTCAGAAAATGGGGAGAGTGGGGAGAACATGACAAGCGAAGCAAAACAGTGCGTGCACTTTTGGGACAACCTAATTCACTTCAGAAACTCAGAATATTCACTGATGCACTGGCCCTGCTCCTCTGCAGTATAATGCAATATAAAGGCAGTGTCTGCTCAACAATTGAGACAGGAACAGAGGTCAAACTGTGGCTATTATTCTCTCTCCTGCTTCTCTGTCTATGCACTCCTACTTACACCATTTAACTGTGCTTCCAAAAGAATAGCTGCTGCCATGCTATGGCGCTTTGTTAACACTAATAGAATCAGGTTCTTTACAGGGAGGGCAGTTGTGTTTTCGCCGGGCTCTCCCCTGGTATTGTGCACGTTAGGGCAGAGTCAGCGGGTATTGCCCCACAGCATGGTGGAACAGAAAAGTGTCACGATGGGATATGAGGTTGACAGTGATGCTATTTAGGAGACACAAATGATGGAGAGCAAAAAAAGCAGAGATTGGGAGGGGGAGAGGGGCGGTGAATGGAAGACGTGGGGGGGGGGGGGGGGGGGGGGGGGTTTAATGGAAAAAGAGCAGGTAGCACAGTCTGCCTTTGTTCAATGTTTCTTTGCAGCTCAAAAAGAAAAAACAATCTAATACCATCTTACTGTAGCTGAGGGTACAGCTGTGCATATGTGGTGGTCAATCTATCCCCCTGTTTAAAGACTACACTGCACTTGTAAAGTGAATCTATGGAGCCTGTTAAGATGTGCTCTTTGTATCAGACATTAGGAATATCTACCTTTTCATGAAAAACCGTGTCCTCTTGACTAAAGAAGAGAGGGACCGTCTGATTTGTTACCAGTGCTCAGTTCAAAAGCCTGTATTTCTGATGGTATGGTGATGCATTAGTCCCTATGGAATTGGCACATCTGGAAATACGCACGGTGCCTGAATATATCTTTCAGAATTATTTCTAAAAGGTATATACAGGTTTTAGAGCAACATATGCTCCCATTCAGCTGATGTCTTTTTCACTGAAGGTCAGCAGGACAATACTAAACCACATACTGCATCTATTACAACAGCATTGCTTTGTAGTAGAAGAATCTGGGTGCTGAACTGGCCTGCCTGCAGTCCAGACATTTCACCAACTAAAAACATTTGATTCATCATGAAATGAAAAATATGACAAAGAAGACCCAGGCCTGTTGAGCAGCTACAATCTTGTCTATCAGACAAGAATGGGACAATGTTTCTCTCCCAAAGGTCCAGCAGCTGGTCTCCTCAGTTCCCAGATGTTTACAGACTGTTGTTTAATGAAGAGGGAGATGCTACACACTGGTAAACATGGCCCTGTCCCAACTTTTTCAGATGTGTCTGGCCACACTTGACCTTTGACTTTTTGAATATAAAATGTAATCAGTTTTATCCTACTAAGCATGTGTGTGAAAAGTAGTCATAATTAGTAGCTGTGAGGTCACAGTAACCTTGACCACCAAACTGTAATCACTTCATTCCAAGTGGATGGTTGTGCCAAATGCGAAGAAAGCATTCCTGAGACATCGGGTTCTCAAATGGACAGATAGACAGAAGAAGATTGGAAGAACAGGCAAGCCATAAACAAGCCAAATCTATTATCAGCGTAGGGGGCACAAGTATATAAATACCCAATAGCTAACAATGGCTCAGATTGCAAATGCTTCACTCTATGACTAAACTGTGAGATTAGATTGGTGCTCTCTCACTTCTGCTGCAGACTTATTCATTCCAAGTTTGTGATTATCTATAAAAGATAAAAAAATTGACAGTTTTATGAGTATGAAGAGCATGCTCTATTACTGCTATATCCCTTAATATTTACATAAAGGATGTTCATAAATCGATCGAGCATGGAGTATTGCTTCTTCTTTGTGATCCAGTACTAAAACTCTTTCCAGATAAGCAAGGTTGTTGTCGAAACATAATGCTGTCCCAAAGAACAACCTGTTCATGGCAACACAACTCTCCTGACACAGTCGAATGACTTAACACAAGGGTGTATAGAGATGTAAACAGTACCAATACAAACTGGCACATCCCAACAGTCTTACTATTAATATTTCTTGAATAATTAATATCCCAAAATATCTTGTAGTGAGGGAAAAAAAAGCACAATGCTTTCATGCATTTCCCTTTCTGAATGTACAGAAAATGAGCCACTACGCGGCTCAAATAAAATAATAATGTGACAGTGACACCTCCTGGCAAATATCCTGCACTTCATCTTAAGGGCATACCAATGACATTGATGATTCTTTAGTATATTTGTAATCCTTTTTTATCTTTATTTTATACACCTTACCTTCAAAGGTCTGTTTCAGTTAAACTAAATAATGGGTGGACATAACATTTTGTTATCAGGTATATAACAAATGATGTTATAGAAACTCTGAAGAATTTTCTCCAAGATAACATCAGAGTGCACTTCAGACCCAGCTACACCCTCAGCCAAAAACAAGTTAATCCCAAGGACAAAATACCCACACACAAGCTAAAGGATAGTGTATGCTGTGCAATGCAGTGATGAGGACTCTTACCTTTTGAGGATGCCAATGTTCACATTTTGGAGTGAGAAGACAGATGATTTGAGAGATGAGTAAAGGAGACCATCACTGTAAACGGCCCCTAGTGACAATAATGACCCGTGCTTTTTTCACACCTTGGCTCATGTGCTGACCCACATGATCAGAGCCACCTCTAAGGTGACAGACCCCACAAAGGGTCAGATACCTGGGACTCTCCAGCAGTTGTTTTAGAACTGAAAAAGCCTCTTGGATGAGAGGTGAAATGTCTTCAAAAACCAAAACGAAGATCAGTTGTCTTCTTTTCAAGCACTAAAGACCACCATGACTTGGATGACTGAGAAACTACATGGACATTAGTCAACAGACTCACATTAATGAATGACCTTCTAAAACTAGTCTTCAAATGTATAAACAACAGTCAAGCACCAAAAACACTCTGTATATAAAAACACGACCATAAGAGAGTCATGAGGAGCACTTTGAATATTAATGGTAAAACTGTCATTCAATGTAAGTTTAAACAATTAGCATTCCCCATAAAAGGCCCATCATCCATAAAACAGAAATCAAATGAATTACTGTGGGGTGGGGGTAGGTTACTTTTACAGTAAAGATTAAGGATTGGCTGAAAGCAAATCAGAGCTGTTGTAAATGTATAATTATTGATGTATAATTAATTATTTTTCACAGGTACATTTTAATTATTGTAGTTTGTGTATATTTATTGTAGCTTTGTATCTTTAGTGTACTGTGGTTTGAAAATGTACGAAAATTCTAATTAAATCTATTCTATCTCAAGGTTCATTATAATATAAATGGCCGCATGTTGGCGTGGTGGTTAGCACTGCGCCTCACAGCTAGAAGGTCTGGGTTTGAATCTTCCTTGGCCCGGGCCTTTCTGTGTGGAATTTGCATGTTCTCCCCATGGCTGTGTGGGTTTCCTCCGGATACTCCAGTTTCCTCCCACAGTCCAAAGACCTGCAGTTACTGGGGTAACTAAATTGCCCATAGATGTGAGTGTGAATGTGAGTCTGACAGGCTGGTGACCTGTACAGGTTGTACCCTGCCTCTCACCCTATGACAGCTTTGCTAGGCCTAGCCCCCCCCCCCCCACACGACCCTGAACAGGATAAGCGGAAGTGAATGGATGGATGGATGGTGTCTTATTATACACACAGTACATGTGTATAATATATACACTGTTCAGGGACGGCTGCACCAATAAGCTGAACTCAATTCTGTTCAATATTGAGTTCTGTTCAATATTAATTTTATCACTTTCTAAAATATTGGTGTGTCCCTGCACAACAGTTCCAGTTTCTCTTGTGACCCCTGTGAAAATTAACTACCCACCCCTGCACTAATTTATCGTCAAGTCACTAATTGCCTGGAGTGGTGGCCTAGGGGAGAAGAAGAGGGTTCATCACTAAGAGGACCCTGGTTCAAATCCTCGGGCTGGCATCACTGTGGGTCCCTGAGCAAGCCCACCCCCCCAGGTTGCTCCCCGGGCGCCCTTTGGCTGCCCCCTGCTCCATGCTGTGCTGTGTGTACTACATACTCCATGTGTGATGGGTTAAATGCAGAGAATGAATTTCACTGCATGTATATGTATGTGACAAATAAAGCTTCTTCTTCTTCTAAAATGAGGTTTACAAATAAATTCTCAAGAATTACCTTTGTGCTGCCTTCAGGGTCTAAGATGTTGACGCAGGAAATGTACTCTTGCATTGCTTGTTCTGGCTCCATGTCTCCAAGCTGCTTCCAGGCTTGCCTGTTATGATAGTACAATTACCAATGTAATCACCTATGGCTGTACATTAAAGGTTTTCACACACCGTGATCTAAAAAAAATGAAAATGGAACTATTAGATTCACTGAATTTGGTGACCGTTAACAGTGGTTTATTTTCAATAGCAGAAACATTTCTTCTTCAGGCAGGAAACACATGGGGGCCCATCATGAGTACTATCTATCGCTTCCTTTTTTGTCCATTTCCCTTCTCTCTCTCTTCTCACACACACACACACACACACACAAATTGGAACCTAACCTATAAGGCTTTAACAATATGTGGAAACTATTTATTGTGACAAGCTCATAAATCTGAGCTACTTACCACTTTCTTTGTCCTTCAAAGTCAAAGAAACCAGGTTTAGGTGTATTGCACTTCCCGACTTTGACCTGTGAACACAAAACCACACTATTTAACTGATCTAACGTCACCTAAGCCTACACAAAAAACAAAAACAAAAAACATAAAGTCACAACATGCAGCTGTGAGCCAGACCAGAAAAGTCACACAAATGCTGAGATTCAAGGTTTGTGGGGGTTTCCGTCTAAAGCAGCGAGGTGCTGCTACTCCAAGGCTTAAATGTGGTCTACACGCATGCAGTGACACTTAATCCGACAATCACCTGTTTGTAGCGAGCATAGAGGTACAGCAGCTGGTCCCTGCTGGCCGTCTGTATCAAGTCTTTTACGCGGTCGGCTGCGGACTCGAACTCCCGCTCCAGCTCTTCCCCCTCCAGCCGGTCCCCCGCTTCCATGGCGCTGCAGTCAAATTTACTCAAACCCAAGTCCGAATCCGAATCCGAGCCTGCTCCGCCGAGGGGCTCTCCTGTGTCGGGCCGGGCTGGATCCGTACCTGAGCCCGTTGCAGTGTCCGGAGAGGACGACGGCGAACCAGAAGCCATTGTTATTGTTTATAGTCTCAAAGGACGGGAGCCGCGGTCTCCGTGAGAAACGCTAAAAAGCGTACGGAGAGCAGCTGTCTAGTATATATGTTATGTCTGCAAAGTGTTTCAGCAAAGATTTCGTTTTTAATCCGTTGCCGTAGAGCATCCGTGACTGTCGGATCGGTTTCTGCCGTTGGTCCGTGACTGGTACTGTCACTTTAAAAGTCCCGGTAAAAATCACTGCTAGCAAGAAAGGTTCCGACTCTGGAACTTCTCTATACATTTGCCATGAATGATTAAATGACGAAACAATGATTTCTAAATGAAAATACAATCTTTAAGAGTTTTTTTTCTGGTTGTTGGTGTGCATATCAGGTTAACGTAGGTCTGCTGATACCCAGTAATATGTTTAATGGGGCGAACGTTAGATCTAAAATAGCTTGCAGTGAGTTTTTCTGATTCTTTGAGTGAAAAAAAAAATCGAAATTGAAATCACTTCAGATAAACTACTTAAAGTACTGTGCAAAAGTCTTGAGCTACCCCTCATTTCTTTATAATTTCCTTGGAAATTGTTAAATAGGTGAAGCAACTGAGTGAAACGTGCAAACATTAATAGAAATACTGTATATAAGCAAAAACGGATTTGTACAATTACAGTTCTTATCTTTAAAGCCAATATTTGGCATGACCACCTTTATTATTATTCTTCTACTCTCTTTACGAAGTCTTCAGGAAAGCTCTTCTTTGGATGTTGGCTGTCTTTTCAAGATGATTCTACACTGCTTAAATAATGCTGAGGACTGCGCTCTGTATGCAATGACTCTAACTACAGACAAGAAGGTACTTAATTGTGCTTAAAGTCCCTCATTTATTTGTTTAATGATTTTTCCATCCACTCTTGGTGTTGTCTACCAGATTTAATGATAATGTTTAAATTCTTCTTGCAGCACATAGTAATCAACCTTAAACTTATATGACTGTGAGATTTTTTTTTTTGACACCTGTCACAAAGCACCTGTGTACCATTCGGTTTTGCGGCAACATGTATTAGCACAGTGTGTCCAGCAGATGGTAGTATTGACACAAAGATGTTTTATTGTTGCGAGCTCGCCGGGCACAGTGGTCGTCCCAAATACGTGATCTTGCTCCCCTCGTGCACCCAGAGAAAACAAAAATGGATTCAGCTCAGAAATAGTGGAGAAAGCTTCAATCAATAAATTTATGAAATTAAACTTTTATTTCTTAAAAAAACAACTTCAAGATTATTTCACGTTCGTAGCTCACTACACTGTTCTACTTCATCTGCCGTAAATACAGGGAACTTCTGAGTATTTAACCAGTATTAATCAGCACCAATCAGCCTATCATCATGTTCTTGTAAACCTCTATTTTTCAGACCGAATGCTACAAACAAAGCTTATATTAAGCATCCAAGTAGTTATAATTTGCTGTGTAGTTTACAGGATTACTCTGCCAAAAAAGGCGCTCATAAATAATAAACTTCACAGACAGGCGTTATTTAAATAAATAACTATATGAACTTTAATTTGAGTTTTTACTGTTAACTGATGGGATTTAAAGTATTAGATCTATTTCCAGGAATGTAACTTTATTCTTTTTTTCTTTCTTTTCTTTCTTTCTTTCTTTCTTTCTTTCTTTCTTCTTTCTTTCTTTCTTTTTTTTTTTTTTGCAGACACGCACAACAATAAGCTCCGGGACAGGAGCCCGTGTAACTACTGCACAAAAACCCTGAGGAAAATGAAGTGAAGAAGGTGAGGGGATCCCTGGGTGCACTGCCAACAGTTTTCAGGAGGTCCCACCAGCGCCCGAGTTTCACTGCGCGCTCTGCTGACGCAACCACGTCACAGTGGTTCATAGCGATGGCGGACCGCAATGTCCCCAGACCTGCCCAGGG
This sequence comes from Archocentrus centrarchus, assembly GCF_007364275.1. Taxonomy (NCBI): domain Eukaryota; kingdom Metazoa; phylum Chordata; class Actinopteri; order Cichliformes; family Cichlidae; genus Archocentrus; species Archocentrus centrarchus. Next base: position 20,404,563 of record NC_044349.1, on the reverse strand, counting down.
AGGGACTGAGCAAAGTCACTGAGCCACTTTCACCGGCTCCAGTAAACTGCTGCCCCACCACCTGTTAAAGGGAGGCCACTGCTGTTGTTGTTGTTGTCCCTCCCATGAAATAGTATGTGGGACGGGGTCCGCTCGGAGTGCGCAGACCGGGACAAGCCAGAAGTGGAGTGAACAGGAGCGCAGTGTGCCGGGCTGACGCACCGCATGTTGAGCCAGCAAGTTCACTGATATAATAAAAGTCGCGTCGACGGAGAAGGGGACAGCCGCGCTCGGATTTAACAGAGCTTTGAGGGGACTCTTGTTCCGGCAAAATGAAATTCGCGGAGCATCTTTCGTCCCATATCACTCCAGAGTGGAGGAAACAGTATCTTCAGTATGAGGTAAAGCAGAATTTATGATTATTTAAAAATGAATTTGATGTGGAAATGGACATTGGCCAAAATTGACCTGCTTTCGTGCGTTTGAGGAAATTGGAAGAAAAGAGTCATGATTAACTATGACAAAAATTTAAAAGTGTTTTAAATGTGATTTTTTTTTCTCAGTTTCAGTAAACCTGCTCCTGAGAGCAATAAACGACGGGAAAGATAAGGGATGCCCTATTGTTTATGGAGGGGAAATTGACTGCGGTTGTTAAGAGCCGCGGGGAGCATTCAGCGTTTGTTATTGCTGTTTGTTGATTTTAACATAAATGAAAATTAACATAAATAACTGTTTGATTAAACAATGTTTTTTCATACTGGGAAAAAGGTAAAATTATATTATTGAACAATTTTAAATATAAATATTTTGGAGATATTTATACACAACTAAAAACTAAAGATTGTCTTTGTGTTTATTTTTCACATTTCTTTACAAAGCAGCCTTCATCTTTAACATTTCCTCTTTGTTCTGTCACATTTTTTGTCATAATTTTAACTGATGGTGCATTATTAATAAATAATAATAAAATACGCTCTTTGTCCAAAGGCAGCCCCCCCCCCCCCCCCCCCCCCCCCCCCCCCCATCACCTCCCATAGATTAAGCTTAGATTTTGTTTTCATTAATCTAGCTAAAAACCATGGAAATATCCAATCCACCAACTGTGTGCAATTTGTTGCAAAATTTCACACTTTTAATGACTTTGTTTTGATAGTTTTGAAAATATATGTAATTTTTTTTACAAGACTTTCAGAATATTAAAAAAAAATGTTTATTATTATCTTGCTCAGTCAATCAGGAATGGTTGTCTCTATGAATCAACCTGCAGGACTTCATCTAACCTGTCTGTCTGGTTGATATCTGTGGATGCCTTTGTGTGCACACATGCTTTTTTGTTGGATGTTGTACACTACTTGAGGAGTATTTTAATTTCACACCCCACTTCTTGCTGGCTATACAGTGAGAGCTTTAGTGCAGACATGCATTGACAGGACAGACTGCTCACTTCCATTTGGCTCTATGAATTATAGACAAAGAACCCGTTCTCTTCACCGTCAGCAGCCTACATCCCAGACTCAACAGAAGCTCAGTGCGCTGGATTTATTTTGGTATCCTGCCCTGAATGATGATGTTGGTTTATTGTTACAGCAGACATTTGGATCTCTACATCCTCACAGACATGATATGTTGTCATTGTTGTGTAATGAAAACATTTTTTGGCACTATAATTAAAGGAGAGAAAAAAACATGAATATGGATACCTGGGAAACCTGGGAAAAGTAGTAGAATTTTATTCAAAATTATTATTAACATGCATGCAAGAGCAGTATTTCATCTTTGTATGTACAGACTGAAGCACACTGAAGCCCAGGGACAGATGCATGGCCATACCAGCCATTTTACACCTCCAGTCTTCAGTGCGGCACTCGCTGACCTGAGATGGATGATGATATATTTTCTCCGTGATTAGAGTTGGTTTTTTTGGTAACTCTTTTCTTGCGCATAATCTTGAATTTGACATTTAAGTTAGTATTATATTACTTAAAGAAGAACTCTTATTAAAGCCAGTTGAATTCTAAAATAAAATGTATATATATATATATATATATTTTTTTTTTTTTAATTGTATTGAATGATTGATAGGCTTTATCAGCTCTGTATGCGGTCCAGAAAGTAGACATGAGAACTGAAAGGCAAATAATAAAGCCATAAAAACACAACTGATAATTGATCATTGATGTTTGATTCATATAGCCGGGAGGTAATATCTTCATTTTTTAACCATTTAAAAAAAAGCAGCCTCTACAAACATGTTAGCGTCACATATGTGAGTCCCTATTATTAAATACTGCAGAATGAGAGAGTGGCTCTCCTGTCCGTGCACTTTGTATTCTTTCTCAAATCTGAATTCTATATCATTTTTTTGAGTAAGGATGTGTGTGTGTTTGTTTATGCCTTCAGTCTTTGTCCGACCTCTGTAAACACAAACTGAGTGGGTGGGGCGGGAGAGGACTCACACCTATAGGTGACGGACACTTCATTAAAGAACTGAATTTTTCTCTGAAACAAGTAGACAGATAGGAGCAAACATGAAGTTATACTGAACTCAGTTGACTTCAGAGAACTGAGTCACTTAGATGAAGCAGAAATTAATTTTTGATGTCATTTTGGGGGGATGCAAAGCTTTGATATGCTGCTGTGATGCAACCCAAGCTGCATCAGTTCATGGGCTCTTATTCTGGTGAAGCCGTCACATACAGCTCCTCATGCATTCCTTCTGGAGTTACATCCGTTGCAGTGTAATTCTGTTGTGTGCTTTAAATTACACACTGACACAATTCCTGGAGCACAGGTCGTTTCATCTGTAGTTCATGCAGGAAGCAGCGACGCTTCTACAGTGGCTGATTCTGTGACTTATGTGGCATTATAGCCAGTCACATCCAAATTGACTGTGATTTGAAGTTATGTTCTTGGCTTTGTGTGCTAGTTGGATTCATTAACCTGCTGCCCTGTTTTCACTCTCAGCTTTTTTTTTATATTTTAAAGTGTGCTATTGTGTGGAAAACTGTGTGCCGCTAATTTAGACTGGTCAGCTGGTTTCTATGCAGATGAAAAGGATGAGCAAAGTGGCTGTCCCAGCATATAGAAGCTCTAGTTAGTAAGGCACCTCATTTGAATTTGGAAGAATTGACAAGTCACTTGAGTGATAGAGCAATTAGGTGTGTGTGTTATCCTGTGGGATTGTAGTTATAAACCTGTATGCTAAACAGCTGTTCGGTATGGAGGTGTATCTGTCCTGCCAGCTCCAGATCTATGCCAAACGGCAGGAAACGTAGGCTGATATGAAAGGGATTGTCCCTTTATCAATACAATTCTAGAAATCTTAGCAACAACAGGTACAATTTACTGTCTGGTTCTCAATTTTATTTCTTTAGAAGCCCGGGAATTTTTTTCAAACTTGAATATATTAGTGCATGTAAGCTATATACAGTAAGTAACAAATATGTATGGCAACTGTGTTGAACAGCACAGTTATAAAGAACAAACGAAGGACAGAGATTCAGGTGTGTGTGTGTGTGTGTGTGTGTGTATGTGTGGGCGAGAGAACAAGGACACTTATGCATTTAGCTCTGCAGCCTAATCACTCGTGTAAGCTTAGATGAGGAGGAGGAGAGTGCATGCAGAGACTCACATTTACAATTCAAACTAGCAGAGTAAAGTGTTGTCGAATAACAGGCAAATGTGTGATTTCAGTGACTGTTCAAAGGTCACGTCTTGTCTTTCTGTAATTAATCTGAGTGATTTAAAGGTCTAAACAAGCACAGTGAGCTTCGTGTCATTATAAACATTATAGAAACATAACTGTACTCTGTTTAATGAAAGTATGATTTATCAGCATTGTGCTATGATGTGAACATTATGTATACAACAGGCATGGCATGGCAACTGCTGAGAGCCCCCATCTCTATACCTCCCTCCTTCCTTGCATCCTCACCTCATCGTTCCTCCCCCACTGGGAGGACATCTGGTCCCCGACCAGACCTGCCCTCTGCTCCCCTCCTCCCCTCCTTTTATCCTCTCCTCCCATCCTCTTTTTTTAACATGCAGGCATCCACTCAGACACTGAGCTGCAGATTGAAGCGATCCATAGATCCCTTCAGACTAATAATGTACACTCTGCATTTCCTCAAGCACAGGGATAATGATCTCAAGCATCATAGAGGAATGATTTGGCAAAATATTTTGGCTAGTGTCCACTCAACATAATGCAGCTATTAAAGGATTAAAGTCCAAATACAACATCAACTAACCTGGATATTTTGGTGTGGAGGTCTACTTTGAACAGTGATGCAAATCTGGTACTGGGATCCATCCATCTTCTCCCACTTATCTAGTACAGGGTCTGGGGGTGGGGTGGGGGTGGGAGCGCATCCCAGCTATGAGTGTGCCACATCATCATGTTAATGTATAGTAATTCAAACCGACGGCCCTGAAAGCTTTGGCTTAGTTATTGTCTACAGGTTTCACCAGTGATTACTGCAAATTTATCTCAATTCCCCAAAGAGTCACCCCCCCCCTTTCCCGTCACAGCCATCACCATGGCAATGCCTCCACCTTAATGAATACCCCCCCCATCTGAATCTGTAGTTCTAGTTCTCACCTATTACTTGACTATATCAGCTGCTAACTATCAGTTATTAACCAGACATCAGCAAGCTCCACTGTTGTGTCCCCAGAGTGGGTGTCTTTGTGATTTTAATCAGACAAAGTAGAGAGAATACTGCATAAAGAAATGTTTACCTCTCGGGTTAAACTCCAGTGCTGCAGTATCATTGCATATAATTCACAGAGGAACTTAGTATCAAGTATCAACAGTCCAGGCTTCTACTAATGCACTGTCTTTCTGAGTGGTTTCCACCCACACACAGGAGTTCTCACAGTCCTCTCTTCTCTCTGCTGTGTTGCAAAAGATTGCAGGTTCTATGGGAACTTGGACAGCACAGTATATTTGCACCTTTCATTTACATGCAGTATGAGCAAAAATTTGTGTCAAAGGCAGAAAAGTTTGGTGCAGAGTTTAGATTTTAGCTCACAATTAACTTTTTTTTTTTTTTTAAGAAAACTTCATAAATTATGATAGACTTTTCCCCCCTATTGTTCTGGAGTCATTTAGTTAAAAAGATTGTTTTTATCATGAAAAAATTTTTGAGTGAAAATTTCAAATGAACCAGCATGCAGTCATCTGTTTCAATTATCTTCAAAATCAGTCTCATTGAAAAGAAACGACCCCATTTAACCATTGCAGCTATCTCCCCTTCGTATCTGCCAGTTTGTCTCTCTGCTTTTTTTAATCTACTGTTTCATTAATTTATTTCGTAAATGATCAAATTATAGTATAGTCAAAGGGCAATTATATTTAGCATTTTATACTAGTATGATCCCTCTGGGAATTGCCTCCTTATCGTGGTAGGGAGTTTGCATGATGATCCCAGGATCTATAGTATGTTTTCAGGGGTAATTTGTCCCTGATAAGGTCTCACAATGCAGATTTGTCCTTGGTGAGGGGCTGGACTAAAAGTAATTCAGAAAACCCCTATGAAGACCAGAACAAGAGACATGGTTACCCTGCCTTGGAGCCAGGTGGCACTCGAGGGAGTGCCTGGTAGCTGGGCCTTAGCCCATGGGGCCCAGCCAGGCCCAGCTTCTATGAGTCCATCCTTTGGTGAGCCCATCACCCGCAGGTGGGGCTCAAGGGTTTGATGCTATGTGGACCGGGCATCAGTTGGGGGTGGAGGCCCTGGCAGTCCAATCCCTGGGTGACAAGTCTGGCCAATAGGGACATGGAATGTCACCTGTCTGGTGGGGAATGAGCCCAAATTAGTGTGTGAGTTTGAGATGCACTGGCCTGATATAGTTAGGCTCGCCTCAGTGCACAGCTCAGGTTCTGGAATCAGTCTCTCTGATGGGGTAAAATAGAGGTCAGTACATGTGGTAGTGAAAAACAAATCTTTAACTCTTGTGGAATGCCAGGAGGGCCTCAAGAAGACTAGGGCTGATTTTAATGTTTTTGTGCATTTTTTTTTTTATATGTTCAGAAGAGAACAGTGGCATATGGTGAGAGGATCACAGGAGGCACAAAATAGTATGAAACTGTATGGGTCTTTGTCTGACAGCTTGGATAAAAAGGGTTACTTTAGCTCTGTTCATTGAGATACTGTGTACATCTCCCAGCACTGAATAAAATACCCCAAAGGGAAGAGCTTTGTGTCAGTCTTTGTATTTTATGAGTCTCTCAAGACAGAAAGGCAGTGAGCAGGGTTGGGTATACTTGTTCAGTGCCTGTACAACGTTTTTTTAATGTAATACAAACTGAGCAACAAGCAGGACATTTTAGAATGAAGCTTATGCTGTACAGACTTTGTTCATTATGTTAACACCTGTGTGGCCTGTGCTGTAACCTCACATATGGAGAACAAGTATTTAGTTAATATTGCTTAACAATCCTTTTTTAAAAATTCTCCTCTGTGTGTTTTTAACAAGTTTGTACCACCTTTCATTGATCTACTGTTAAATACAACCATTAAAATTGATTAGATTTTAAATAATGAGGTCATTCAAACATTTAGTTGCTAAACCAAACTACTTTGCATATGTACAGGCCCGCTCTGTGAAATCATGGAACTCTGTGAATTTGTGAATGTGGCTTGCTCAGAACACTCGCATTTCTTGGGTGAGTGTTTGCAGAGAGGTGATTTTTTTTTCTCTCATTTTCTCATCAGGGCATTCAAGGATATGCTATATGCTGCCCAGGACCAAGCACCATCTGTAGAAGGTAAGGAGGCTCCCTGTTTGATAAGAAACCCAGACACAGACAGGAAAAAAAAAAAAAAAACACAGTCACAGACACATACATATGTATCCCCTTTTTTGGGCATCCCCAGAATAACAGCCCTTCATCTGCTAAAAATAGGTGGAAATCACTGCTAACATGTTGCACTCACTTCAGGTCTCTGACTTAACAAGTCTCAGCTAACTTGCTTAAAGTATTGGACAACGCATGCAAAGGAAAAAGGGGATGAGAAGTGTACTAAGTGGTTTAGTGAAGGGTTTTTTTTTTAATGTTTATTGCATACTCATGTACTATAAAGAGTGAGTGTTTTAGACACTAAAAATGTAAAGCAATATTCTGATGGTTAACATGGAAGACCAGAACTGAGGGCAACTGAGAGGGCCAGTGCCACTCAATACACCAAATAGCAGGAAGGCTGCCAGCTATAATTACTCGTTGGCATTATAGTGCAAGTGCTGTGTAGTGAGGGAAAGAATGTGAATCATTTGTTTTTATTTTAGACACTAGTTTGTGGTGTAAACAACTTTCTTCAGTTGCAAGGGTTTAGATGTACTTAATGCTGTGACATGAAAAACCTTTGTGATGTGAGAGGGAGTCCTAGAAGCTGTGGTTTTAAAACTGTGGGGTGAGCCCCACTGGTGGGTCAATTCAGCCAACCTGAGCCAACTCAGGTGGGACAAACCAGGTGAAACATATGAAATGAAACTAGATTATATTCAAGAAAATTTCAAGTTTTATGATGCTACTAAAGTTCAGAATCAGATAATGATGAATATAAAAGTGTGTGAAGTGTGATTGAGTGTTGAGGAAAAAGGCACAGTTGCTGAGACTGCATGGTTGAGGGCGCTCCATCTCTCAGTTTCAGATGTTTGTTGACTGGATTTCTTTTACTAAACCCTTGCCATTTAATTATTAGTATACTAATATGAATTATAATTTGAGACTACAAAAGTTGTCTTTGTGTTAGTGTGAATATTCATGGCATTATTAATATTTCCTGTTCTAAGTAGTCCATTTAATACTTCTATAGAACACATATTTGTTCCTTGCTTGAGCTGTGCCTCTCCCTTCAGGAGTGTCTCCTGAGGCTGTTAGCTAGACTAGGCAACCTCGATGTGGATGATAAATTATTTCCTGTCTCAGGTCTGAGCTGTACTCATGGGTCATTGCGCTCTGTCTCTGTCAGCTTGAAGCAAGATAGGTGAGCATGTCTAATGAAAAGCGACCGGCTCAATCAGTCAGTTGAAAATCATATTCTGTCATCCATCTGATATCATTGTGACAATTCAAAGTTCCCTACTCAATCAAAAGTGATTTGTCCCCTTTTCACACATATTACAGCAGGCATGTGCAAAGAAAGGAGTATGAGCTGAGTATGTGTTTGAATGTATCGGAGCTGTTCTTTCTTTTTCGGTGTTTGGTGGGAAAGTGAGAGAGCACATAATGAAAACAGCACCAGAGACAAATAGTATTACTGAGACCTGAAAAGCACACTGTCCTGTGGCTGTTGATTTTTCATAACAGAAACAATATTAGGATTGTGGTTATAAAATAAAAGCTTACTGCAGCACTTTTTCTTCACATCTGCTGGACCAAAAATGGTCAAATGTGATTTAATTCAGACTAGGGCTCAGTGATATTAGAAAAATAGACTGACTGGACTTTCATATCTTTTTTTTAGTTTTATGATTTAATATATATATGGTGGCAGACACGTATGCTGTGCCAGAAGGCTTTTAGTGTCAGTATAGTATGCTGTTCAAGAAGACTTTTTCCATGTGGACAGGCGTAGACAGAAATCAGCTCACCACCTGCGTTCTCGTTATCAGGTCCATGGTGGCATCTTCTCAGTCTAGTTGATGTAAGATAATTTGGTTTGTTATCAACATAATCAATACTCAGAATAATGAAAAAGAGCAACCAATATTTAACAAGGCCAAATGATATATTTGTTGTTTTGGTTTTTTTTTAAACATATGAACAAAGTCTTAGCGTATTGTGCAGTGTAGGGTTGTTACAATACTAGAATTTCAAATTCATTATCGATACCCAGGAAAATAAACAATACCTTTTTCAATACCATGGTGTATAAAAAATTAAGAGTTTTTTTTTTAATAATGTTAAAAAAAAAAGTAGTAGTTGATGCTTGTATGCATCACTCAAATGATGCTGAAAAACTTGTTTTTAGCATCATCTAAACAGGATGTTTCTAATTTTAGAGATATTGTGCAAATGCAAGAAAGCCGTCCTATATATTTGTTTAATATGTGCATTGAAGGATATATCCTGGACAAAAATAACTCCAAGATTCCTCACAGTGTTACTGGAGGTGAAGGTAATGCCATCCAGAGTAAGTATCTGGTTAGACACATGTTTCAAAGATTTTTAGGGCTGAGTACAATAATCGCCATTTTATCTGAATTTAGAAGGTCATCCAGATCTTTATGTCTTTAAAACACTCCTGCAGTTTCACTAATTGGTTTGTGTCATCTGGCTTCATGGATAGATAACACTGGGTATCATCTGCATAGCAGTGAAAATGTATGCTATGCTACCCGGCTGCTCGGGATCTTCTGGGAGAGCATTAACGGTGGCTGTTACTTTAGTCCACATCGACTACAGCGGCCTGGATAGCTGCAGGATTTTCAAGGGTGCAGAGCCTGATCTCCAATTCATTGAGCCTGGCCTCCAAAACTACAAACAGGGAACATTTATAGGAAATATCATCAATACTTAAGAAGGCCGAGGAGTAACTAAACATTTGACACATTGCACATTAAAGTGTGGGAGGAACAGGAGAAGACGCCATTATTAGTGACTGAGAGCTAAGCTAATAGCTATGCTAAGCTAGCGAATCCCTGAAGACAAAATAAGTGAATACTATGAATGTAATTTACATGTGATTCAGCAGAGAGCGTGCTTTCAATAAAGCATGTGAAAATTACACTATAAATATAGTACCAGTCAAAAGTTTGGACACACTTACCCATTCATAAATAACAGACAGTGAATGTTACTATTGAGTAATTGTTAATGTGTGTGACAGCCAGGTTAACATTTATGATAAATTTTAAAACTTCAATGTTACTGAAACAGCAGCTTTACTAACCTTGTGAAATTCCTCTTAAAGACTTTATCAGTGTTGTGAACTTAAATTACTTTCAACAGATACAAATTTTAGTATGGATTAATATCTGAGTATCATTTTTTTTGGCAACCCTAGTGTAGAATAGTCTATTATGAAAAAGCAGCAGTGTGCATCATTGTAATAATTGTAATATCAATGCTGATGCAAGCCCAATATTAATCCTTCATTATTTTCATGCTGGAGGAGGATTTTCCAGAGTTGGTTTATATTTGTGACTTATAAACTGGTCTATAAAGGCTTAGTTAATTATGTTATAAAGCATTTTATAATTACAGCTTATAAACTATTTTTAGATGGAGCCTTATGAGAGAAATTTTATAAATTAATATTTCCAGTTAGCTGAAAGGTACTTATCAGCATTTGATTTTCTGATCTGCTTCACACTCTGTCTTTCTTCTCCTGTTCTCTCTCTCCTCCTGTCTCCTGCCTCAGTCTTTACAAAAAGCCACATTTTGGTATTCGGAAGATGTGTCCTTGCCTGAGGGAACCAGTTTTACTGGGTTATAACTACTACTTGCTCACACCACTCTGCTTTCTCACTAGACAACCCTGCTGTACCTGATAGAGCTGTGTAGTAGATAGATATTGCACTGAACAGGCAATTCAAAAGCTTCTGTCATGGCCTCTGCATCAGTAGTGTTATCAGATTGTGTGACAAGCACATGACCAGCAAATATGTCTAATGTTACAAGTTGATAGAAGATCTCATCAGCTATGTCATGTGCAGTTAATTTTATTTATTTAGTTTTTTAAATAAACATTTACTCACTCAGCACTTCCACTTCAGAGAGCCACTGTAGGAATGTACCACAGAATGATCCACTTTAATTTTTAGTCTCAGTTATAAGTCAGTTTCTGCAGGATGGATGTACACTATTTAAAGGATCTTGTTGCAAACTGGCATACACCAACGCGTGCACATTATTGTGGCTCTGCTGCTGCATGTGACCCTTAACCCCTCGTTAAGGGCCTTTGTTCTTGTTCCCTTCATCTCTCATTGGTCCTAATATAATTGTAATTAAAACAAGTCTGCTCCTGTACACTGGAAGACAAAAAAGAGAACAGCTGGCTGGTTCTCTTGTTCTCCCTGTTCCAACCATTACAGTGAGATATGCCCACGATCTAATTGAATTAGCCCCCTGATTATTACACAGATCTGAGAACAATGGGCCCAGATACAAAATACAGCTTTAACAGGAATCTGTACATTTTCTTTGTGAATTGTACTATTCCCATTTATGTTCACATGCCACACATGCCTGTATTTCATAACATTTTAAGTTATGAAGCGTTTTTATAATCCTTATACTTATTCATTTGTTCTTTTATTCATTCACTCACTCTCTCATTCATTTACTCATCCTTTGTGTCCTTCCCTCCTGCACTCTCTTAATGGGCAGTCTATTAGTGTGATGGTATCCATGCAGGGCTTGGCTACAGAGGAGCTGGATAAACACTGAGAAACTGGTGGGGCACCCATTTAGTATTATGAGCACACATTGGCTCTGAAAAAAGGAATGGGTTGCACATTATTGACTTTATAACTCAGGGGAGCAGATTTATTTTATTTTTTTTGAAGTAATAATTCTGAATGAACAATTAGACCAAATAAGAGTCAGCTAATCAGTCTCCTTCTGCACTTACTGTTTCACTTCTGATTTGTTGCTTGGCTGCAATATTATAATTTCAGGACTTTTCATGTTTTATCCAGTCAAAGAACATCACGACTGCGGTCGTGTGAAAATCTGATACTTGTACTGTTTCTTTGTGTTGAAATGAACTGCTTTGCCTTTTATTATGGAAAAGAAATGTAAAGACAGTGAACAGAATAAAATATAATAGAACACAAACAACACAACACTATCAATACAACTGGATACATATGTGGATATGTGGATTTGCCCTAACCTCGTTCAAATGAACATTTTTGTGTAGTTATTATTGTGTACTTCATCTGCTTAATGAAAGCAGTGCCCCTAATTACAGCTACATCTCCAGCACACCTTTCATTTAACACTTGTTCTGCTGTTTTCTGTTGCTGCCTATGCTGCTTGCTCGCCCGCCATTTGCCTGCTGTTGTTGACGACCATGATGAGAGGTTAGTTGGAAAGCTGCTAGCCTGTGTCATACAGTGCTGATTGTAATTCTGCTTGCGTATGCGATGGAGCAGCAGCTGTTATTACTGTTGTTGTTCCCCGCTGGAGTCTTTTCTTGCCCCCTGTGTGGACTAGCATTCTAATTTGTGTAATTTTCTTGCCTCGGCATGTAGTTGTAACTTTTCTTTTTCAAGCATGTTTCTCAAATATGTTTTCAGAATGATTTCAAAATGAGTGTGTTACCTTTGGTCCAAGTTTGTCACCTTCATGTGAATCCTTTTGTGATTTAATTGTAAAATACATGTACAGCAAAGTGCTAAAGTTCTAGGCACTGTAAATGTTTCCTCTCACCCATCAATACCACCAGTAGTCTTCATGCTTGGCAAGAACTTTAAAACTGTGCCTTTAAAAGAACAACAGTTTTTTTTGAGCCAAGGTTGGTCACGCATATCCAAACGTACAGTTGTGTTATGATAATGGTTAAAAACATATTCTCCATAGACACAGCAGCTCAAGGATACATGCCCAAAATACATAACAGATAATACTGTGCCAAGTGAAAAAGACGAAAGGGATGCTGGCAGGAGGTCAGGCAGTCATAAGGTGATAGAAGCATATGAAAAGAAGAGACACAGATGGACATGCAGGCAGACAGGTAGACAGGCAGAAGGGTTCGTCAGGACAGTAGTCTCCCAGCCAGGGTCTCCCACCCACCTGCATTATTGATGGGCTCTTTGACAAGCTTGCTTCTTGTGCTCGCTTCCAAGCACTAATTGCAGGGATTTTGTGAGGGGGGTTGGTTTTGTTCTTTTTGGTCCTTGATCTTGGTGTCCCCTAAGTAGGTACAGTGAAGTCAAATAAAAGTAAATGGAGCAACAGTCAGGCACACAGCTGTGAGTAAATTGAACAAATCCAGTGAGGTCTTTTAGATTTGTCTTTTTAGTGTCTGTACCGTGTCGTTTTCTGTGTCTCTGCTACAAGAAATTGGTATTTTCAGGAACAGAGGCAGGAGGACCCTGTTGTGATTATTAGTCCACATAGGCTGCAATGATATCAAGATCTTTACCATCTTGAGCAGTTGCATCCATAAGAATAGTTTTCTCCTCACTCAAGAAGATTTGACTTTCATAGGTGTTTAAACTATCCCTGATCTTACAGAGCAGTGTAATGGGGACATAGGAGTGGATTCATAGATTGGTCCTTTGATGATTTCAAGGGGTATTAGAGGGGAGGATAGGAGGAGGATCAGGGTCAATATAAACCTAGGATTGCTATCTCAAGGTCACGGACTAATCGAACTGAGGTAAAGAACGATGAAAAAACTCATGGGTAATTGGATGAAGAAAGGGATGATGGTGGCTCACCAGCACTTGATTTATAATAATGAAAAGCAAAGACTTAGGAACATTCAGATAAATAGACTGGGATTGTCACTGACTAGTCTGGAACAGTAAAGATTGAGAAATTGTGTGTGAGAGAGATCCTTCAGGCAGCAGACAGACAAACAGACTGAGTGGGAGGTCCCTGGGCTCATCTCCAATGCATGTTGCCCTGCATTAGCACTATAGCCTTCCCACAAGATAAAGACAGTGAGAGAAAGAGACGCATGGTGGATGAAAGTCTTCTATCCATCCATGTATTATTCATCAGTGAATTAGATCTCGCCTGAATAAAGTGAAGGAGAAGAGGGTAAGAGGAAAAGGTATGGGTTGATTTAGAGAAGCAAATGCTGCAATGTTAGAAAAGGGGGAGGAGTTCAGAAGCAGTAGCTCCAGCTGAGGAAGTATTTTTAGATCTGGGGTGTTTGAGGGGAGTCTGGGAGGTTTTTTTCAAATGGTGCAAAGGTAGTGTGCTGGTGAGGTCTAGAGAAAAACTGGCAAAGAAAAGCAGAGGTAGCAGGGACAAGGTTGCAATAGGAAAAATGTATGTTTTGAGGAGGGGAGGGGGATAGATCAGGGACAGGGGTGAAGGGGAGGTTAGGAGTGCTCAGAGGAGCTGAGGTCATCCTGGGACCCCTGTCACCTCTTAAATGCAGTTATGAGGGCTTCTGATGCCTATAATGGCGTTATCCAAGAACTTAACATTACTGGTCCTCTCTATCCTTGTGCATACATACGTGTTTACATCTGGCCTCATGAACATGCTGCCACTCAAATGATGTTGAACATGATGTGATATTTTCAGATATCAGCAAAAGAAACACCAAGCCTGAGATGAACACTGAATACATAAATGAGATACAGCATCTTTTCCCCAATGAGAATGCGATCATGTAAAGGTTAAATAAACATAAAGGATCCATCATATTATCTGGCTTCTTGCCATGTGAACAAATGGACATCACATACATGAAGCTCTGGCAGTGATCTCAGCATGGGAGGCATGCCACTGTAATGAGATCTGTCTCTGCTGATTAGAAAACGTCTCTCGACATCTCAGGGGTTCACCGTATTTGTTAGGCATTAGCAGGGGCTTCCAAACTGTAATCTAACCTTTGTTATAAAGCAAGTTATTTTTTAAACCAGTGATGAAATGCCTAATTGACAGCTTTGGCTGCCAGCCAACAGATCAACCAGGCTTTGCTGAGCATAACAAATCAGTAATAGCTGACTACGTATCATTTATCTAGCCCCGATTTACACAAATGTTTTTGATGAATAAAAGGAGTCATGTTTTAAACAATTGCTTTGCTTGGCAGAATTTAGGGGGGGGGGGGGGCACAGAATTTTAATTTGCATATTTGCACACAAATAGCATCTGTCCTGTATTCAAAGATTAAAGCTCAGTAGTCTGAGTGATAGAAATGTAACAAGAATACAAAGCTGGCTGCTGATGATGGATGGAAAGACAGAGGAATAGAGACATGCGACCTTCTGTTTGCTGCGTGTCTTGATGTTTTTATCTTCTTATGCTGTCTCTGCTTTCTGCCACACTCACAACTGTTTGCAGAGGGTTTCACACTTGTGCACATTTGCATGCAGAGATGCGCGCACACACACATATAAGGAGCTGCATGCTACAAGCATGTGGGTGTGATTGTGAGCTATAGGTGATGACAGCAGGGCCATATGCTACTGTATTTCTCTTTTTTAGTTCTTAATTAGAATACAGCCAATGAAATCATTACACAGTGTCCACACTAATCAGATTCATTTCATGAATATACTTGCACATCTATGCCGGCCCCACTGATGATAATGATATATATATCTTTACAAGTTTTGGAGCAACATCAGATCTCTTTTTTGAGGAAAGGCTTGCTTTGCGACACATGGGTAAAAATGCCCCTTTATTTAAAAATGTTTTGCAGACAACAGATTCAGAATGAGAGAATGTTTTTTAAAATAACAAAAAAATATATATAATTTTAACATTTGCCTTGTCGTCTTGGTAAACACAGGGTTCATGTGATTTCCAAACCATTGTATTCTTACCTACATTTAACATGGCATTTCAATTTTTTTTTTTAAATTGCTGTACAAAAGCTTAATGTAACAAACTGTATACAATGTCAGAGTTTTAATTTTGCTGATCTAAATTGTATTTCTGTAAATTATAGAGGTTTTCATGAGCATTTTAATGGTACTGCAACTGGCTTAATGGTAGGTGTGGGTGGGTTTGTACTGTATGTGGGCCTTGCAGAGGACATGGCGTCCTTTACTAGACTAGTATATCGTTTCTCTGGAGAGATAAGGGAACCTGGCACAGATTGGCTCATAGCACAAATACATGATGATGATGTATCGGTCATATGATCTTCATGTCAGTCTCTTTTCTCAGTCCTATATTACTCCATTGATTGTCAGCACAATTACGAACCCTAAACCTGGCAACAGAGACACCAATTTGAAAACAGAAATTTTTTTAGTAGCTTACAGTCATGTGGAAAATGTTTTCACAGCATTCTATGCAAAGTTGGTCCTGGGAAAAACTACTGTAAGTACACTCTCATTACATCCATTGGAATTAAGCTTATGTATATTGATTTATTCATCAACCAAACTTAAATTAATATTTATCATGTTAAATATTGAAATGCGATTAAAATGCGATTAATTTCGATTAATTAATTACAAAGCTTGTAATTAATTCGATTAATTTTTTAATCGAGTCCCACCCCTAATATATATATAAATATAAATAAAACTTTATAATATATGTACGGTATGGTACAAATGGTATGTATTTATGGTTTGGTTTGTACAAAATCTGCCATACATACGGTATGTATCGTATGGAATGTACAGTACATACAGGTCCATACAGTCTCTACGGTATGTTCGGTACATACGGTATGATATGGTAGGTGTGTAATGGAATGTACGGTACGTACGGTATGGTATGTACGGTATGGTACGTTTGGTATATTTTAATATATTTATATATATATATATTTATTAATGTATAAATGTATGAAAAATAAAATATAAATAAATATATAAAAATTAAAAATGTGAATTGTAAATATATATTTTAATGTATATTTTATATTTATATAAATATAAAAATAAAAAGAAATATAAAAATATGAATAAAAATTTATAATATATGTATGGTATGTATGTACAGTATGGTACATACTGTACGTACATATGGTATGTATGTTGTGGACTGTATGTATGTACGGAAGGTATGGTGTGGTTTGTACGGTATGTGCCATACATACGGGATGTGTGGTATGGAATGTACGGTACATACGGTAGGTACAGTATGGTATGTACGGTATGTACGGTATGTATATTTATATTTACATATATGTATAAAAATATAAAAATAAATCTAAAAAATTTATATAAATATATATGTATATATAAAATATAAATAAAACTTTATAATATATGTACGGTATGGTACAAATGGTATTTATGGTTGTATCGTATACGGTATGTATCGTATGGAATGTACAGTACATACAGGTCCATACAGTCTCTACGGTATGTTCGGTACATACGGTATTATACGGTAGGTGTGTAATGGAATGTACGGTATGTACGGTATGGTATGTACGGTATATTTTAATATATTTATATATATATTTATTAATGTATAAATATATGAAAAATAAAATATTAATAAATATATAAAAATTAAAAATATAAATTGTAAACATATATTTTTAATGTATATTTTATATTTATATAAATATAAAAATAAAAAGATAAATATAAACATATAAATAAAATTAAAAATGTATAATATATGTATGGTATGTATGTACGGTATGGTACATAGTGTATGGTACATACTGTTGTGGAATGTACGGTACATAGGGTAGGCACAGTATAGTATGTACGGTAAGATACGTACGTATGTACGGTATTGTATGTAAGGTACGGTATGTATATTTATATTTACATATATGTATTAAAATATAAAAAATAAATCTAAAAAATGTATATATGTATATAAAATGTAACTAAAAATTTATAATATATGTACGGTATGGTACGAATGGTATGTACGGAAGGTACGTATGTTTATATTTTAATATATTTATTAATATAAAAATAGAAGAAAAATAAAAATATAAAAAATATATAAAAATTAAAAATATAAATTATAAATATATTATTTTTAAAGTATATTTATATATTTTCTATATTTTTATACATAAAAAAATATAAATATAAAATATAAATAAAAATTTATAATATATGTATGGTATGGTATGTACGATATGGTACATACTGTACGTACATACTGTATGTATGGTGTGGAACATACGGTATGTACGGAAGGTATGGCATGGTTTGTACAAAATGTGCCATACATACGGTATGTGTCGTATGGAATGTACGGTACATACAGGTCCATACAGTATCTACGGTATGTTCGGTACAGACGGTATTATACGGTAGGTACGGTATGTGTGTAATGGAATGTACGGTGCGTACAGCAGGTACAGTATGGTATGTATGGTAAGATACGTACAGTACATAAGGTATATATATATATATACAGGAGTTGGACAATGAAACTGAAACACCTGGTTTTATACAAGTCCTGCACAGTGGACAGAGGGATTTTAAGCCATTCTTCTTGCAGGATAGTGGCCAGGTCACGATGTGATGCTGGTGGAGGAAAACGTTTCCTGACTCGCTCCTCCAGAACACCCCAAAGTGGCTCAATAATATTTAGAAAATATTGGTGACTGTGCAGGCCATGGGAGATGTTCAACTTCACTTTCATGTTCATCAAACAATCTTTCACCAGTCTTGCTGTGTGTATTGGTGCACTGTCATCCTGATACACGGCACCGTCTTCAGGATACAATGTTTGAACCATTGGATGCACATGGTCCTCCAGAATGGTTCGGTAGTCCTTGGCAGTGACGCGCCCATCTAGCACAGGTATTGGGCCAAGGGAATGCCATGATATGGCAGCCCAAACCATCACTGATCCACCCCCATACTTCACTCTGGGCATGCAACAATCTGGGTGGTACGCTTCTTTGGGGCTTCTCCACACTGTAACTCTCCCGGATGTGGGGAAAACAGCAAAGGTGGACTCATCAGAGAACAATACATGTTTCACATTGTCCACAGCCCAAGATTTGCGCTCCTTGCACCACTGAAACTGACGTTTGGCATTGGCACGAGTGACCAAAGGTTTGGCTATAGCAGCCCGGCCTTGTATATTGACCCTGTGGAGCTCCCGACGGACAGTTTTGGTGGAAACAGGAGAGCTGAGGTGCACATTTTTCTGCCATGATTTGGGCAGCCGTGGTTTTATGTTTTTTGGATACAATCCGGGTTAGCACCCGAACATCCCTTTCAGACAGCTTCCTCTTGCGTCCACAGTTAATCCTGTTGGATGTGATTCATCCTTCTTGGTGGTATGCTGACATTACCCAGGATACCGTGGCTCTTGATACATCACAAAGACTTGCTGTCTTGGTCACAGATGCGCCAGCAAGACGTGCACCAACAATTTGTCCTCTTTTGAACTCTGGTATGTCACCCATAATGTTGTGTGCATTGCAATATTTTGAGCAAAACTGTGCTCTTACCCTGCTAATTGAACCTTCACACTCTGCTCTTACTGGTGCAATGTGCAATTAATGAAGACTGGCCACCAGGCTGGTCCAATTTAGCCATGAAACCTCCCACACTAAAATGACAGGTGTTTCAGTTTCATTGTCCAGCCCCTGTATATATATATATATATAAATAAAATATAAAAATATAAATATCTAAAAATTTGTAATATATGTAAGGTATGGTACGTACGGTATGTATGGTAAGATACGTACAGTACATACGGTATGTATATTTATATATATTGTTAGATGCCACAGGTATTTACCTCTGTGACAGCTACTACTCCGTTTCATAGGGTCCAGATCACTTTCATCAGTGGGGTATTACCCTCTCCTGCAACTCAGTGACACTACTTAAGCTGTGACGGGGTGACTCATCTGGCTTCTAACCACTAATAATCCTAACCTCTGCCCCGCTTCCTCTATAATATTAATTGTAAATATATATTTTTAATGTATATTTGCTATTATATAAATATAAAAATATGAATAAACATACCCGGTGACTATACCATACTTGTATTGTTTTAATTCATATTTTTTGTACGGTATGGCTAACATACTGTTAACGTACTATTGGTATGTATGTTGTGGACCCTGTACGTATGTACGGAAGGTATGTGTGGTTTGTACGGTATGTGCCATACATACGGTTATTGTGTGGTCTGGAATGTTACGGTTACATACGGTAGGTACAGTATGGTATGTACGGTAAGATATGTACGGTATTGTATGTAAGGTATGGTATGTATATTTATATTTACATATATGTATAAAAATATAAAAAATAAATCTAAAAAAATTTATATATATATATATATATATATATATATATATATATATATATATATATAAAAAATATAAATATCTAAACATTTATAATATATGTAAGGTATGGTACGTACGGTATGGTTTGTACGGTATGGTACATACGGTATGTATGGTATGGAATGTACGGTACGTACGGTAGGTACAGTATGGTATGTACGGTAAGATACGTGCGGTCTGTACGGTATTGTATGTGAGGTACGTATAGTACATACGGTATGTATATTTATATTTCTACGTATTTATTAAAATATAAAATATAAAAAATATAAATAACTATTAATTTATATTTAAGGTATGGTACGTACGGTATGTGTGTACGGTATGGTACGTACGGTATGTTTTAATATATTTCTATATATATTTATTAATGTATAAATATATGAAAAATAAAATATAAATAAATATATAAAAACTAAAAATATTAATTGTAAATATATATTTTTAATGTATATTTTATATTTATATAAATATAAAAATATGAATAAAAATACAGTATATACCATACTGTATTTTTAATAATATTTTTGTACGGTATGGTACATACTGTACGTACATATGGTATGTATGTTGTGGACTGTACGTATGTACGGAAGGTATGGTGTGGTTTGTACGGTATGTGCCATACATACGGTATGTGTGGTATGGAATGTACGGTACATACGGTAGGTACAGTATGGTATGTACGGTAAGATATGTACGGTATTGTATGTAAGGTATGGTATGTATATTTATATTTACATATATGTATAAAAATATAAAAAATAAATATAAAAAATTATATATATATATATATATATATATATATATATATATATATATATATATAAATATAAAAAATATAAATATCTAAACATTTATAATATATGTAAGGTATGGTACGTACGGTATGGTTTGTACGGTATGGTACATACGGTATGTATGGTATGGAATGTACGGTACGTACGGTAGGTACAGTATGGTATGTACGGTAAGATACGTGCGGTCTGTACGGTATTGTATGTGAGGTACGTATAGTACATACGGTATGTATATTTATATTTCTATGTATCTATTAAAATATAAAATATAAAAAATATAAATATCTAAAAATTTATATGTAAGGTATGGTACGTACGGTATGTGTGTACGGTATGGTACGTACGGTATGTTTTAATATATTTCTATATATATTTATTAATGTATAAATATATGAAAAATAAAATATAAATAAATATATAAAAACTAAAAATATTAATTGTAAATATATATTTTTAATGTATATTTTATATTTATATAAATATAAAAATATGAATAAAAATACAGTATATACCATACTGTATTTTTAATAATATTTTTGTACGGTATGGTACATACTGTACGTACATATGGTATGTATGTTGTGGACTGTACGTATGTACGGAAGGTATGGTGTGGTTTGTACGGTATGTGCCATACATACGGTATGTGTGGTATGGAATGTACGGTACATACGGTAGGTACAGTATGGTATGTACGGTAAGATATGTACGGTATTGTATGTAAGGTATGGTATGTATATTTATATTTACATATATGTATAAAAATATAAAAAATAAATCTAAAAAATTTATATATATATATATATATAAATATAAAAAATATAAATATCTAAACATTTATAATATATGTAAGGTATGGTACGTACGGTATGGTTTGTACGGTATGGTACATACGGTATGTATGGTATGGAA